>NW_022639658.1:530727-551105 GCF_010583005.1 Odontomachus brunneus | reverse complement strand
CGTATTAAGCAAATATTGCACTAACTGACAGCTCAAAATTTAAATTTTTATAAATTTTTTTCGTTTTTGTTACATATTGAGCAATGCTCCAATTTATTTTTGCGTGTACTTTTGTTGTGTAAAAGCGCTTGTAATTCCGTGCAAGCAACTAGACGTAAACTTTGCAGAAAAAAGTCAATGTTTTTTTGCATATCCGGCATCCCCTTAACGATGTTTAATTAATGTTCGGCCGATAACATCAATTTCTATAACCTTATCGGCCGCTTTCGGGGTAATTTTTTGCTATATTTTATAAAGAGCCACAGCGCTCTCCCTCTATGGTATGACCGAACTATTTAATCAGAGACCTTTGTCCGCGGAATTTTAGGCGTAGTACGTGCACTTGTATCGTTATCGGTGATACGATGAGTCATCTCCGATACTTATTTCAATTATCGGCATCGATAGAAATCGTCGTTCGCGTATTCGCGAAATAACATGTTCGCTTAATTACACAGCCTTTGGAGCTGTATATCTCGTGTTTGCTTTTTTCCCTACGAAGCGCGAAATGCTCATGTCATCCTCAACTGCGTTTCCCCGTCCCCCTCTCCCCTTTCTTCGTGAATTCATTTTTGCAATTGATTCAATACATCACAACTCAAGAGTAAATCGATTTAATTAAAATGGATAAAAGCATTGCTTTTGCAATTTCGCTTTAAAGATAAAACACGGATTTTATACGCGGTGCTTTATTATTTAATAAAATATAATTCTCTTATATAAAATATATTTATTTCGAGTAAAAGCCAGTATTGAGTTCAATATGTCGCTGTCGATTTGTAATTATTTATCAAAATAGATTTCTGAAATCGTAATATTATGCAAGTTATCAAAAAAGCTTTCTCGTTTGTAAATTCGTGTTTGTATGCGAGGGACCACCCTCAACGAACTTAATTAAGTTGGCTCTTTTATTCGTCATCTGTTATCACAAATAAGTCCAAATCGTGAGAGATTAATTTATCCCGTCGCCGTGAAATACACCGCGCGTATTTCGTACACTGAGAAAAGAAATATCTGAAAAGTAAAAAATACTTATTCGGTGGTTACTATAAAATTGCACATATCTATTTAAATCTAAATTCTTCTATTTAAATAAAAAAAATAAACGATTGCTTTCATTGGAGATCTTAAGGAAATGTTTTCTTACTTGTACAATATTTTATATATTAGTACAAGTAAATACGTTGTTAGTACACCCACTGAATAAATATGTTTTCATCTCTTAGATACTTTTTCTCTCAGTGTAGAATAAGACGTGTAAAATATTCGCGTCCACCGAATTAAAGTCTTCAGAACTCACTGTCGTGGCATTTTCTTCTGTATTATCTACTTAAAAATCGCAAGATAAAAAATTTTATCGATGACCATCAATCAAATATACCGTGCGGTAATGTCATCATCCTATATAATGTTACCGTCTTCTCGCTGGGTGTCGTAATTAATCGTCGCCAAAATTCAATACGCCTTAATCGCGCTCCCGTTTAATTTCGTTATTGATTGTCAAACCGTGGCTGACGTTATATCGTTATTTGCTCCATGAATTTCCGCACGAAACGCGAGCTTCCTCTTCTTCCCTTCTCAGACTACGAATAAATAGTTCCTGTAATCTCATAAGTGCGGGTATATTTGCCCGACAAATATGTCGACTCTCTTCTTTGAAAGATTCACTGAATCGCGCATGCCCGTCGTTTTATACGATTTTCATCCTTTTTATTTTTATCGATTGCCGCGCATTCCGCACGGCAATAGATTTTACATCTCGATAATACGTCAACGAGAAGCGCGATCGTCACCAGGCACATTATCTAAAGAGATCTCAAGGCTTTCCGAGACGATAACGCGATATTGTATTAAATTTACGTGAGTTTTATATATGTAGTATATTCCGTTGTGAGATATACGGGGTGTCGCGAGATTGCGCCGGTGAAACACTCGGCTTGCCGCGCGCAATTTCGCTGATTTCGGAAATGGCCGGTTGATTGCCAGTCGACAACGCTGATTTCAATAATTGCGGTTGATTGTCAGCCGACAACGGGAGATTATTCGTCGGCGTGCGAATAAAGGCAATGTATTTTTCACAAATGCAGATATGATAATCCGGATGTGATAAGATGATGCAAACTGTATAAAAATCGAGTGCATGTGATTGCAACGGTCAGTCATTGCCAAATGTGATACGCGTTGACGCAAGCAGAATCACGAGAAAAGTTCTATCCGCGATGAGAGGTGAGAGAACGGCCAAGTGGCTTCATGCTTCCACGGGCGAATAACGCGACACGAGCGAGCCAGTTTCGCGGCTTTAACCTTTTCATACCTCCGGCTTTTCCACTGAGATGGCTGAGATGTGCTTCACATTGAGACGATTACAGAAGTTTTTGGGAGCACTGAGTCCAAACTTGCTGTCAAAATTTAAATTGAATCGAAATGGCGGGTTGAAAATGGCGGCCGTAAAATGATTCAATATTCATATACTTAAAATATGAATTTGGATTAGGCTTCTTTCTGATCATTAATTACAAATGGAATGTGAAAAATTTAAATTTATAATAATAGATCTCAGTCACTAGAAAGAATTTTTTAACGCATTTTCGACTTCAAGAGAGTCAAAATCCGTACACATGCTATTGATGATTATCGATATAATTATATAGTTATATAACTTTTACAGGCAACAGTCTATTTGCCAACAAAACGCGATCTTCTCTTCTATAAATTCGCTGGGCGAGATGGAGAAACGTCTGAAGAGATGTTAGCAGTATGTCAGTTAAAAGTTGGATTTTTGAAAAGTTTAGATAACTATATTTTATCAAAAATATTAAATATTAAATTTAAAAGTGTACTAATTATTTTAGATATAGACTTAATTTTTCTTTTTAAAACAAACCAAAGTAGAAGTCGATAGGACTATTTGTCTTAAAATTATGATTTTTTTAGCAAGTAAGATATATACATCCCGCAGGTATGAAAGAGTTAAAGGGCAAAGCTCGCTAACTGAATCGTTCGTCGAATAATCGCGGGCCGCGTCGGCCAGATTTACCTTCGCGTTTTTTCCTGTGCGCCTAATACATCATTGGAATTCACAGGGATCTATTTGTCTTGTTTTTTCGTTAACGAATCGCTACATGAAACGGAAAGTACTTTTTATTGTCACGATCGCTATGTCACGATTGCCGCTGAAAAGATCCCACTGTTGATAAAATGTGTCTCGGCCAAACGCTACACTGAAACGCACTGAGACCATTTCAACTATCGCAGGGCACGGTTTCCTTAAATGTGGACAAAATTTTGGCATTATTAAGCTAAAACTCAGCTCAGGGAGATTGTCTTTTATCATCGGTGTTTGCTGGGCGTGCGTTTGTAGGGACAAATCTGTGTCTCACAGTAGTGTCGTTGAGCTTAAAAAATTGATAACAGTTATTTCTCGCTGCGTGACAAAATTGAAGATGGTATTACGCGATAACGCCGAAAATGTAGAAATGCTTCCAACAGATTAAACAGATTTTAGATCCTTAAAAAAAAACAAGATTCGCAAATTCTATGGAACGAATAAATAAATAAAAAATATACAGAGAAAAATAGATTATACTATAGACAGCTATCTTTATATTATTTCTAGTTATATATTTTACGTGTAACATAAATATATAATTATATATATATTAATATATATTATTATATAGCTATATACAATTTTGCAAATGACCACATAAATTTTTGGTTGTTAATTAAAGAAAATTGATGCAAAATTGTGCGCGATAATGCATTAATTTTCTTTGAGTAATAAGTCTATATAGTCATTTCAAAATGGTAGTTTTTTGTTCAGTTTGAGCTAATACAAGCACACGACGTATCACAAGTGATCATTCATCAACATTAAAAAAAAATTGGTCTTGTAGTCACATATATATAACGAAAATTATCTAGAGATACGAAAAAGTAACTAAGACGGTTATATAATTAGCAAACATTGCGATATCGCATATGTTTTGTGTTTAATCAATACAGATGGCAGAGATGGAATTTTTGTCTAAAATACTTGTGAAATTTCGCGAGAAAGTGTCCGTGTATCGCCAACTCAGATTAAACTCAATCACACTTCATATAAAAATTGACTATGGTAGACAAAAAAGATCAGCGACAAGAGACAAATGAATGTATGATCCTTGCACACCTAAATTTGCTTGCAGATTTTAAATGCTGCTGCTGTAAGTTCTACTTACTACAGACAGATACAAAGAACAGCGATGAACTTTAACTGTGACATTTAGAATTCCACCTAAATCAGCAAAACATTTCTTTTAGTGAATCTTCTTTGATTAATAACTTAAAATTTAACGTGGTAGTTTATGAAATGGTGGAGGAATTTTGTGTTCAATTTGATGAGTTCTTACATATAAGTGTATCATGAATTATCAAATATTCTGCACAACTATACATCTATGGTTGCTTAATTTTATGTTTGTTAATCTGTACCCATAAGTATAAACATTCTCTAATTTACAGAGAACTATTTGGCGCTCATCGCATTGGTCGCGTTGGGAGTATTTGCGAATGCCGACGTCGAGATACCGACGCAATGCCCGGAAAAAGACTCCGGGAATACTAAGATTCGCCTGAAACACGAGTCCGACTGTAGCAAATACTACGAATGCTTACAAGGGAACAAAACCCTGCAGGTGTGCTCGTACAGAAACGAGTACGGCGACAGGTTGCACTTTAACCCCGCTCTGCAAAACTGCGCCTGGCCGGACCTCGCGGTCTGCAAGGATGCCAATTTGAACCGGCCGAGCGTGTGCCCGAAAAACCTGAAGCAGTGCATACGCATACCACATGAGTCCGACTGCGCCAAGTTCTACTTGTGCGACTACGACCGCGAGGAGGAGCTCACGTGCGCGAAAGGCCTGCACTTCAACCCGGCCACCCAGATGTGCGACTACTCAAGTAAGGTCGGCTGCGAGGAGAGCTGTGTATGGAAGTGTTGCCCGAAAAAGGACTCCGACATAGAGATTAGGTTGCCGCACGAGTGCTTTTGCACCAGGTACTACAAGTGCGAAAACGGCGAGCAGGTCGTGAAGAAGTGCCAAAAGGGCGATCACTTTGACAACCGGCTGAAGCGATGCAGACGGGCCAAGGACGCCGGCTGCATCTTCCGGCCGATGGGGCCGCCAAGCGAGGCCATCGTCAAGTGCCCCAAGGACAACACTAGTCTTGTGAGGATTCCTCACGAGGAAGACTGCGACAAATACTATGAGTGCATTGGTGGCGAGATGATCCTGCGAAGATGCCACGACAGCCACAGCTTCAATCCTCAACTCGGGGTCTGCGACTTTCCTGAGAACATATCATGCGATGTAAGTCCATGCTGCAGCCCTAAACCGTTCAAGGTTCCGACAGCGGCACTGGAATCGTCGGACGAGGACAACGTCGACGTGTTACCCACGAAAAGGGACCCCGACTGCCCTGCCGAGGGCACCGCCAAGTTACCGTTCCCGACGAACTGCACCCTGTATTACGTTTGTGAGGACGGCTGGAAAACGATGCACAGCTGCCCTGTGGGCTTGTACTTCAATCCGACCATCAGCGAATGCGACTGGCCATTCAACGAGATAGTATGCCACCCACTGCCGGCGGAATTGGCATTATTGCGACTGGGGATGCCTGCGAATAGCCAGGATGATATCGATTCAGAGACCGTTTGTTACGGCAAGTGCCCGTTCCCTGATCCGAAACACAAGACTATACACTTGCCGGCCAACGACTGTACCAAGTTCTGCAAGTGCAGCAACGGCGTCCCGTACTATATGAAATGTCCCGAAGGCTTGTACTACGACAGGAAGGAGAAGGTCTGCAATTGGGCGTGGGCGGTCAAGTGCGAAGAGGATCTCGCGAAAAACGTGAACCTAGCAGGGGAATTGAGGCGCAGAAAGAACAACGCGCGACTTTTCACCGTCTCGTGATTGTTTTCGTCGATTCTTAGGGAATTAGGTCTGTATTGATGATTGTTACTTGAAATTTGTTTTAAATGAAATTTTCGGATTTGAATTTAGATAAGAAATTTGGAGTTAGATAAGAACATTTTTCAGTTGAATCGCAGTCACGGATATAAATGTCTCAGATATCATCAGAAAAATATAATCTTATTTCTTTAGCAAAGAATTTTCTTACATGACTTAATACGACTCTCTTACATTATCTCATATACTCCGATTTTATTCAGAGTTAGATTCAAGTTATTCAACTAAATGATGTGATCACTAAAAAAATACAGTTTCATTCTTAACGGAGTCCTTTTACATATGGGCTCAATAGGACTCTTCTAAAACTAAAAAGAAAATATCCTAAGCAAAATATTCCTACAAGAATTTCATTTTTTATCTACAATATAAATCTTGTTCTTAACAGAGATTTCTTGTGAGAGATGAAAGGACATTCTGCTTGAAGTAAACATATTTTTTTTAATTCTAAAAAGAAAAAATTTTTCTAAAGGAAAAATGTAAAATAATATCTAGTAGATTGTCGATTAATAATCTATTAGATAAAATATTCTTTTCTTTTCGTAAAAATTTTCGGTTAAAATATGGAATTACAGGAAACAGCATCTTGCTAGACTTTTTTGACGGTGTTAGAAAATTTTCCTTTTCAGGATAATCCTCTTGAGACCATATATGAAAAGATTTCGCTAAGAATAAAATTATATTTTTTTAGGTAACTATAATTCAATTAAATAACTTGGATCTAACTCTGAACGAAAATCCTGAATATCCTATATGAAATAAGTTTCAGATGACAATTATTAATACAGATACAAGTCCGTAATAATAGTTATTTGAAACTTACAAGTGAGATTTTTGGGTTTAAATTTAGAGAGTTAGATGTAAGCTTTTCACCGGGATGACGATTACAATTATAATGTCGTATATATCGTACAATTTACTTGAAGAATTTTGTAATCTAATTCTGAATTTAAATCTGTGTATCTTACTTGTCTTAGACAAGTTTCAAGGATTATTAATGTAGGCTGTAGAGCAACAAAATAAATGGTCATACGATACTTCAGACTTCGTTTTTCCCTTAAATCTGTTTTATAGTTAGCACACATATCAAGTCGATACAAAAAGCTTATCGTATTTGTTAAATAAAATGGTAAACAGAATTATTTTCAATCTCTTAGAGATTAATAATCTTGTCAAATCAAATCATCGAGTCGGTATTTTGACAAACATTCAACAAACATTGACAAACATTTAACAAAGACTTCTTATCCTCTTTTTTATAACCGAGCCTCCTATAAGAATTTAACGGACAAGATGACAAATCTTCTGCAATCTAATATTAGGAAACAAATAAATCGATATCAGAAATATATAAATGAAAATTTGCGTAGTATTACATCTATATTCATAACATGATTAAGGCGAACATTATTTATACGAATTATCGAGCTGACGAAGATTATCAGTCGATAATGGAGTCACGATACAAGCCGAGCTTCACATTCTCGTGTATCGATTAAAAATATTAATCTGAGAATCTGAGAATCAGAGCCTATTACGTCAGGACTTAGGACTGACTTTTATACGTGTACGTAGAACGTAGTTATGTGCATGACACTTTTATAAACACGTACTCTTATACACGCGCAGAATTGCCGACGTGTGTAAACCGTGTAAATTGAAATAAAAGATATTAGCAAATTGAATCGTAAAATGCCTGCGTGTTCTTTCCATCGTAATTGTTGCACTTCTATTTTTGCGTCATGTTTAGATAATCGCTCTGACGAGACTAATCTTTATCCTTTACACGTACATTCCATCAACTGATAACTCGATTATTATCCTATCTTGATGTGGATTATCGAATCGATTACTATCAAAAGTCACTAGTTGTTACGGTTTAAAAAAAAATCCGATGAGTTGCGTAATAATATCGCGATAGTTTATAATATCAGTTGTATATCTATAAGAATTATAGATTTTCTAGTAAAAAGGACTTCTTCAAGTAAGCTTTCCTAGTAAAAAGAAAACATTTGTATACAGTGTGTGCAAACTATACAGAAATCTAGCATACAATTGAAATTAGATCCAAATCGCACGTACTTCAGGATATAAATTGGATTTCAGAATTCGCAAATCCGAGGATTTTTAATTCCTGCGAGTTACGTTGCGAAAATTCAAAGCACCAACTGCCAGAAAGTTCTCAGATCTAAACGAAATTCTTAATTTTCCCGAATCCTTGAAATTTCTGAGATTAGTTAAAGTTTTTCGCATTACTAATTGCTTTCGCTGCAAATTGAGCGGACTGACAAAAATTTACGACGCTTACAGGAACGGCGAGAACCCCGCTTAGGGGCGAGTTTTCGGGGAAGGAATCCAATCGTAAAGATTAAAGATCTTGCTAAAGCGATACCCCGTATCTAGATCGCTATATCATATTGTTTCATGTTTACAGAAAAATTTTCATATATGCGTAGTTGTGTTTTCTGCAAACATGGTAAAATAAAGCAACACGTATTCCATATAAGATCGATTACAAGATAACTATAATTATATAGAGAAATAACTACTATAAATTGTGGTCGCGAAAATTTTTTGATTAAATTCTACTATAATGTTATAATGATAATAACCTTATATGCACGTTACTATTACCATTTTTGTATTAGAATGGCCAAAGAATATATGGTTGGAGCTAAAATAATAATTTTAGGTAGATCAACTATTTTTTTCGCTCACTATATATGTCCCAAAAATGTGATTGTACGCAAAGGGTTAAATATGTTTGGCAACAATATCTCACACGAACGGTTATCTCACACGTTAAAATATATCTTACAAGAAATACGAAAAGGACAATATGATCGTGTTAATGACGATCTATGTTATCGAAATTGTTCGAATTCGTCATCCACTTCGGTATCCTCTTAAGTGACTTCTAAGAGGAGAATTCCGTCGTAGTTATAGATATGATAAGTTGCATGTATGTTAGGCGATAACACCCTTCTGTCCCCGCTGCGCGCTTATAAAAATCATTTCGTAGATGTGCGCTCGTCAGTTCGCGACTTGATAAGTGACGGTAATAAGGTCCCAGTCTTTATGATCTAGCGATTGGAGTTCTTCACGATGAAAGGTGAGTGTTCGCTACTACTCGCGGAACTCGGGACAACGAACAAGTGACGAAGTGGAGGCAAACGGAGGAGAAACGACCGCGCACCAGGATAATTCTAATGCTATAGTCGATTGTGGCGAATGTGTGCAAGGCGATCGTACATTTTCCCGGAAAGGGACAGCAATTTCACGTAGTGCGAATAATCGTGGTTAATCGTGCACATATGCCGACGAGGGGTAACGCGAGATAATAATGGCACATGTGCTCTTTCTCCCACACATACGCGCGCGCGCATGTGCAAAAGTTTAAAATAATTCAGTAAATTGTTACGCGCATTTATAGATTAGTTGTGCCGCGTACATTTCATTAAGTCAAGTTGAAAACATAATTCGCAAAAAATGTAAAGAAATGACTGACGCGCGTTGAATTTAAATCTTAGTAAATTGTCACAAATGATAAATTCAAGCCGTTTGTGTTAGAACAATATTGAACAGAATTTAAATGAAGAAAAGACAAGGTAAGACAAAAGTAATAGCCTAAAACGGATGTTGTGTGAATATTTAAATTATGGAAGGATAAATTAAATTATGGGAAGTGTTTGGCAATGTTAATGGTAATATACGCGTCAAATATTTTCACGAACTTACAATGTTTCTGAATGTTTCTCCAGAGTCGGTTTGATGTAAATTTACCTTTCATATTAAACCCTGGAGATGACCCTGGAGATGTCAATTATTATAATTAATATTAATTATTATAATTAATATTATTATAATTATATTATAATCAATATTATTATTATTTGTGTATATATATTAAATTATAATTAATATTAATTATAATATAATATTGATTAAGTTTCTATTATCCTATTCTAATTATATGCATTGTACATTTTTTAATTTATTTTTGATGTTGCGAAAAATACTACCTCAGTCAGGAATCAAGCCTGAACTTGAAAGGATTCGGTACATGTGTTAACATTGTCAAACATTATTTTCAATTTAAATATTTGCATTGACATTCGGGTTCAGCTATTACTTGCCTTACTTATCTTAATTCCACATTTAAATTATATATTTCAAGAACCTCTGTTTACGTATACTTAATATAACAAATAGAATATGGTATTGAAGGGAATTAGAGACATCACGTTTTCGATTTAATCGCCGACATTGGTCTTACGAATACGACAATGAACTTATGAATCACAAGGATCTTGAATTTTTTAGGGATGTATTCAGTGGCCGTTTTATTCGTGACCACATTGGCCGTATCTACGTTTGGCCAATCGCCGCAAGTAAAGATCCCGACAAAATGTCCCGAAGTCGACCCAAAAAACACCACGATTCATCTTGCTCATAAGGACTGCACAAAATTCTACAAATGTTTGATGGGCACTCCGATAGAGATGGACTGTCCCTTCATGAACAAAGAACATACTAAGAGGTTACACTTCAATCCCGAGCTGCAAGTGTGCGACTGGCCGTATCGCGCAGGCTGTATCCACAAAGGCGACTCTACAACTACAGAACCTACTACTACTACTACTAGCACCGATTCTATCATAACGATCACCCTCACACCGGATACACCTCCGACGACAACAACGACTCAGAAGACTCCCGGAATATGGGATTGCTGTCCTAAGGATACCGGTGGCGAGATAATCAGAATACCCCATGAGACCAAGTGCGATTACTATTACGTGTGCATAGACGGTGAGAAGAGCCTGTACCATTGCCCATGGGGTCTCTTCAACCCAAAAATTCGTTATTGCGACTTACCAGAAAATGTTGATTGCAACTCGCACGACATACACTGCGACGTCACGTTCACGCCTCCCACCGAACCTCCCACCAAACCTCCCACCAAACCTCCCACTAAACCTCCAACCAAACCTCCTCACCCACCAAAGGAGTGCCCACCAAAGGATTCCGGTTGGGCGGCGAAATTACCTCACGAATGCCAATGCGGCAAATATTATGAATGCCGTGACGGCGATGCGATCCTGAAGAATTGTCCGGCAGGTAAGCACTACGACTGGATCCGACAGGTTTGCGATCTTCCAAATATAGTGAAATGTGTCCGACCTATCCCGACGTTCACCGAGACATTCCCTTCTACGACCGTCAGCTATTACCAGTGCTCGAGCAAAAAAGAGGGCATAAAGTATGAAGATCCGAACAGCTGTAACGCTTACTACGAGTGCGTAAATAAGCAGAAGGTCCTCAAATACTGTCCGCAAGGTCTCCACTTCAATTCCACTCTGCAGATGTGCGAGTACCCGAAAAAGGAGTGCGTGATATCCACCACAACCTACTCGCCAACGTGGACCACCGAGTCCACGGAGAAGAGAACTTGTTCGAAAAATTCCAAGGAGAGGTTTCCGCACGAATGCTCCTGCACGAATTACTACGAATGCGTCAACGGATTACAGGTTCGTAGAAGTTGCCCGGCCGGTTTATATTACGATTACGTTCGGCAAGTTTGCGACGAGCTGAGTATAATCAAATGTCCCATCCCTCCGACGAGCATTGCCGCGAAAACTATCAACACTCTGGGAGAAACGAACGGCACGACAAAAAGAGCGATACTCACGACAAGAATAGGAAACATAACCATTTAGCCAAGATGCCACAATCATACCCGCTATTTTTCCTGTTAGAACCTCTTATCTACCTATCATCCCTATGCCAGATATTTATCCGCCTAAAGGTTCCGCGGAGAAGGTAATGTTGCTTCACGAGTGTTCCTGCACGGATTACAACGAGTACGCTGACAGATTCATGACTTGTCGACAATGCTCGAATATTCTACATTTACGTTTGGCAGGTTCTGCGACCTGCCGAAGGTAATCAGATGCGTGAGACTTGTCTCCCTTTCCACAACATCTACGCAGACGTCTAAGCACGACCTACGAAATGAGCACGACAACGCACAAGACTACGACTGGCATCGTGACTGACCTTACGACTGACACTACACTTGGCACTACTCATACCGACAAAACTATCACCACTACGCATAGAACTACCACTCTCACACAAAAACCACAATTACACCGAAAATCGCTAGCACTGTCTCTACACACAAAATCACGATAACACAGTAAACTACTATCATAGAGACCACAAAAAATCTCACTCGATGAGAGGCACTACGACAGCAGTCACTACTGTCTTGATCACCACCTTCACACCAAACGTTTACCCACCAACTAAGTATTGTTGCCTCACGAATGCTTCTGCATTGATTATCACGAGTGCATGAACGGATTAGAGATTCACTGACAAACGTAGATCTGCATATTGATTACGTCCAGCAAATATGCGACAAATTGAAAATAGTGAAATGCATAAGACCCATTCCTCCATGGCCGCGGCCACTATTACTCACATAGAAACAACAGCTTTCGAGACGACATCACACGTAGTATAAGCGATATATACACAGAACGTTTGCTCACTCAAAAGCCCCACGAAGAGAATAGAGTGGGCTCACGCGAGTGCTCCTGCACAGAATATAACGATTGCTTTAATTACAGATTATTCGCAAATGCCCATCGGGACAGCAATATGATCGCATTCGACAGATTTGCGATGACTCGAAGGTGGTGAAGTGCGAAAGTGATGAACAACCCACCTCCCCGTCAACGGAATCCACGACACCTGCGATTAATGACGGTGAATGCCCGGCGAGAGACGACGAGAACAGGATAATCAGACTCCCGCACAAGACCAGTTGCATTTTCTACTATCAGTGCGCCAACGGTAAGAAAGTTCTAAAGAGCTGCAGGGGCGGGTTAGTGTTCAACCCGGTATTGCGCGCATGCGACTTCCCGGAGAACGTGAAAAAATGCGGCTTCGTGTCTACGTTACCTGTCGTCCCGAACGCTTGCCTGTTTGAAGATTTCTTGGAAGAGCGAACGCTGCCGCACGAATACGATTGCACCAAGTACTACGTCTGCCGCAACGGCGAAGAGATCCTACAAGAGTGCCCCGCAGGCTTGGAATATGACTATAAGTATGCCGTGTGCGATAAGCCCGAAATCGCAAAATGCGCCAAGCTGATTCCCGTACCCACATCTGGAAGTATCGCACTGCCAGGCTCGTCGTCGTGCGCCGGCAAAGAAGATGGAGAACGAGTACCTCACGAATATAACTGCCAACTCTACTACAGCTGCAAGGGGGGTCGCAGAACGTTACAGACATGTCGCGAAGGTCAGTCCTTCAACCCGCTCATCGGCGTCTGTGACTTAGAGAGTAACGTTGACTGCAAAACCACTACGCCAGGCCCGAGCGTGTGCCCCGACGAGGGAATAACAAGGGTACCCCATGAAACCAACTGTAAACTTTACTACGATTGCGACAACGGCGATAAAACGTTGCAACAGTGCCCGCGCAACAACAATTTCAATCCTTACCTGAAAGTCTGCGACTTGCCCGAAAATTATCCCTGCGATGGCGACATCGTGAACGCAAGGACCACGGCAGAATACAAACCGTCTGATTGCATCGGCGATTGCCCTTGGGAGGACCCGTCCAACTATACGGTGATGCTCCCACATATGGACTGCCACAAGTTCTGCATGTGCAGCAACGGCTCACCGTACGAGCAGAACTGTCCCGAGAACCTGCGTTACGACTACATCAGGCAGGTCTGTGACTTCCCGGCAAAAGTCGAGTGCAAGGTACCTCCGCAACGAGCTTTTAAGATCGGAAGTAACGAGCATCAGAATATGGGTAAGAAGAATGACTGGTTCAACTATGTGAAGGAGGACTAGACAATACCGGGAAGACGCAAGAAAATTCCTGATTCAGGTTATCTGTCTTTTGAAACGGTATATCTGAGCGCGTGAGATCTAAATGAGCCGTCGCCGCAACCACCTGCATTTTATCCGCTTATACATCGTACTCATTTGTTAACATAGTGGTTAAACTTGAGCCAAGTCCACTCCAAAGTTTCCGTTCTATACTGAATGAAAAGTAATTATTGTTCATCAATAATTATTTATTTGTAGGATAGTAGGCTACCTTATGTAATGCCCAATAGTGTCACTGTATTGTAACTTATTAAATAAAGACATTGTTCATTCTTCAATAATTCCACCGTGTGTACCGCCAGTCGGGCTTTACTGTCCTTTCCTTTGCGATAAATTATTAATCTTTCGTATCTCCGGAAGATCATAGATCATGACGTTTGATAACTTCACCGATATACACTTCACTCGAAAGTACTTTCATAATAAATAAATTTTTTCAAACACCTCACGTGCATGTTCTCAATCTAGAGAGTCTAATCAAGCGCCGCGGCGCGACGCCGAGTACGTATCGAACAAAACAACGCGACCGTGTAAGCTTATCTGGAATTTCTAGGTCGACTGGTCTTCCGAGTCAAATATCTCAAGCACGAATACTATAATCGAGAATCTAATGAAATTTTCCTTATATAATGTTTAGCGCGCGTAATTTGCACCAAATATTAAGTATTTCTTAATACCTTTATAACCCTTCCACACCTCCGGCTTTCTCAAAAGAAATATGTTTCACTTTGAGACGATTATAGAAGTTTTTGGGGGTCCAAATTATTATCAAAATTCAAATTCAAAATAGCGGCCGTAAAAAGCTTAAATATTGATATATTAAAAATATAAACTTGAATTAGGTTTTATTCTGATCATTATAATTACAAGTAGAATGTGAAAACTTTAAATAATAGATTTTTTAGATAACAGACTTGAGTCACTCACCGCGATATTGAGTCTCGCGCATTAAAACAAATTCTGTTCGAATTTTCGACACTTGAAAATGATATAGTTTATATCAGCGAGAAGTGAAAATATATTTTTGAGATTTACATTAATATATCATCCATAATGCACCCTGATTGCATCGCGAGTAAGCGATACAGCCCGCGTATCTGAATATGCCGCAAAAACGGACGGCAGTCATTCTTTTAATTAGTCGACCGTCAGAGGTTAGTGTATCTAAGTTCGATTTAATTTTATTATGCTCCATTTGATAACAAAGGAATTTACATACAATATTACAGGAGGAAGGTTACAAACGTACTATTTAGATTCGTATCACACAATTAGTAGCATAATCGATTAAACACCGAGAGCTGTTTTTTGATCATGAACGTCAGATCGCGTATCTTCATCGCGACAGAAACCCGTCTCTATCGTCTCATTCACTCTCTCTCGCTCTCCTCCTCTCTCTCTCTCTTTCTTTCTCTCTTTCTCCCGTTATCTTTGCGCAAGTTTTGGTCTTGTTCAGACATACCGTATTTATTACCGTAATTATCCTTCAATTAGATATAGATCCACAACGCTAAGTCACGCGACAAGGAAACAAAGCAAGAAGTCAATTCAACATCGACAAGGAAGGACTTATATCACGATTGCTTGGAATGTAGTGGGAGGACTTTGGTATAATTTTTCTTTTTTTTTTCTTTTTTTTTCAGTGAAATTAGGGACACTACACGAGGGCCGTTTTACTGTACATCGTCGTAGTATCTGCCGACTGCGTCCAGAAGGTAGCCGGGTCGTGTAGCGACACGCGACGCGTGTCTGTCGGCGTCCAAGCTGTGATAATCGCGGTACGCGACTTCTTGCTCTTTGCTCGGTTTGAGCTTGCTCAGCCTGCGCTGTTGATTCTGCCGTTGCGTGTCCAAGATCGTCTTCAGGGTCTCCCAAGTGGCGTTCAATTCGGACATCCGAGGCGCCGCGTCACCGCCGCGCTTGCCATATCTGCACGCGATATTTAAGCAGCATTTTTAATCAGGGGCTTAATCGCGGTACGATTCTCCGATTCTATTACAGCTGATTCTACTGCATGCGAGTATATGACTGTGCTGAATTCTGTGTCGGAATTTTTGCACTTTAATACGTGATCACTTGAAGCTTCATGCTCGCCTTAAATATTGATTCAAATAAGCTGTGCGTTTTAGAGTGTATAAATTCTCACAATAACTGATGTATAAGTAATTGTCATATTGACGACTTTAACATGACGTGGAACATGAATCAATTTGAAGCCTCTATGGAACAGAAAATGGCAATGATATCGAAGTGATGAGAAAATGACTATAACAACTCATTTTTCAATCATGGCTCGATCGTTAAGTCAAACAAAATTCTAAAAAGAAGGATCTTTCAAAGCATCTACTGTCCTATAAAGACGCCGAAAAATTTTTGGCGAGAAGTTATACACATAATAATATATAAGCATGCTTCAACTAGATAAAGGAATTCTTTTTCCTACAGAATCGCTTTCATCTAAACTTAAAAAAAAGACATGATGATGGCTGTATAGGTAATTATAGGTAATAATTATAAAAGTTTTGTATATAGAATTAGTGTATATAGTTTATGAAACTATATATAGATTACAATTCTATACATACAAATTTGATATAGTTGTCACTTATTTAATTGCCATCACCATGTTTCCCCCGAGTATGTTTAGAAAATAAAAATATCTATTTGGGTGATAGTTTTCAAAGAAACAGGGACTTTTAAAAGTAAGGATTCTTAGAAATTGAGGCTGCTTTGAGAAATTGAGGTTGCACTGTTAATGCCATAATAAATAGTCAAAAATTCTACACTAAATTAGCCCTGAGTGAGCTGAGATACTTCAGTATCATTAGTTTCTATATAAATTCAATATCTGTATCATTAGATTTAGTATCATTAGTTTCTATATAAATTCAATATCTGTTTACGGAATATCTATAATCATGTGTAGTCGTTTGCAAAACGATTTGCACAAGCATCGCAACCTCACTCGATAAACAGTGCGCAAATCGGTTTGTAACCGACTATACTACGTGTTAAATAGGCAATTACGTTCTCGACACACACAATCTGACATTGCACCACAACGTTATCTTTACCTTGCCCTCCTCAAGGAGTAATAGTCCCTGACAAGGTCAAAGTATCGTTCCAGCTCTTCGGGGCTCGCGATTGCCTTCGGTCTGGTCGGTCGAGCCATCGGTTCCGGTTCGGCGTAGGTGTTCGCTGTCCCGACGACGGCAATCAAAAGCAGACAGCCAAAGAAATGAATCAAGCTCAATCGCGTCCGCATTTCGAACAGCTTGAGGTAGTGGTCTCGGTTGCTGCAAATAAGATACGTCCGAGATGGTAACGGAGCTTGTCGCGACGACGACGACGAGAACGAGAAGTTGTGCGATGTAACATAAGGGAGGTCGAAAAGCTGATGAGGCTTTAAAGAGTTTATTCATCAGGTATTTATTTTCAGAATGTTTTTAGGGTGCTCAAACGATGTATTTTCAGCATCAAGGCAGCTACACATAAATTCACTTTTTATCGGACAAAATTACGTTTTTATAGGTTTATTTCATTATTATTATTATTATTATTATTATTTTATTATTTAAGTAATAAATGTTAATTTGAAACTATCATGAAATTATCATGAAACTAATTTCATGATACTACCTTGTCATGTTTCACTCATTACAATATTATTTCGGACACAAAACAACAGTTTTCTATGATTGACAATTACACAAAAATAGTGTAGTGAATATTATTCTTTCTTCCGCGCGTTTCGTAACATGTAATATTTATAATCATAAATTTTTTACTTAAGTAGTATTACCCAACACGAAGTTATACTAAAATAATGGTCATTTATATTGCTTTCATAAGGTTATATGCAAAATTGCAAGATATTCAATATTGAATTTCTCATAAACGTTGCAGGTAAATTGCATGAAACTTTAACTATGCACAGAAAAAAAAACAATTCTGTTAGTGTAATTAAATTTTTTGTTATGTGGGAACCAAATAAAAAACTCAGTTGTAGGAATAGAAAGATTTTTGTAGAAAATTTCTACTCAACCAATTATATATTTCTACTAAACTTATTGCAAATGATTTTTAACGCAGTTAAATGTTCAGACAGATATTTTCGGTCACAGTAACAGAGATATTATTTTTGTCAGCGAGTTTTTCGTCTGGTCCCCATTCAGTCATATAAACTGAAATCTTTTTTCTGTGCGAATGTATTTCAATGCTATAAATTTTACGTTAAATTATTCTATAATTTTAATGAATGAATAAACTCCTTAAGGGGCCGGCAGAAGCTAAAAATAAATCTTGATTTGGCTTTGGGATCTTGTGTGGCAAGAGCGCAAAACATTGTTCTGTGTGCGTAGTTGTACGTCCGACATATACATACACGCGAATACTGATACATCGCTCGCGCGAACGCGACAGCTGCAAATTAGTGCTACACTTATGCAAGCTATACTTTTTCGTACTCTGTACGTTGTATTTCCTCGGCAAACGTTTCTCAAAGTTGTTCTTGGATAACTGTCAAGAAATATATAGATACGGATTTTGCAAATGAAAATGTATAATAAATTAAAATATGAACTCATACTGTACTTTCCATGCGATGCTCATTCAAATAAATCATTTGGTTTTTATTTCGAAATTTTTCCTAAAAAGAAATATTCTATACGTCTCTGCAAACAATTCCCTTGTTTATAAATATCATAATTGTAAGCTGATCTTTTCAGTATTTTAGTTAGTAAACGAAAAATGCCTTTGCTTGTTTCACTCTGAGAGAGATCTCCGTAATCATTCTTGCCGGTTCTTAAGGGGATGTCGCTTTGATTTCCATTAATTGTACAAAAGCTTAAGGGAATCCTGGAGTCGATGACGAACTCGAACAATGTCGATAATGCAGAGACGATCGTCACTAACATAATCACGCTATCCTTTTCATATTTCTTGTATATATAGAACTTACATGAATGTGCGTTGCTTTATTTTACCATATTCAATGAAAAACCTAACCATATACTCGTATGTGTAGAAATCTTCCTGCAAACTTTTTCGATATTCTTAAGCTTCCAAATGCTGATGCAAAGGTAATGTTCTTCAAAATTTTTCTGTTTGGAATATCCACACTTTCGGTATGTACAAACTGTGGAACTTTTGGATTAGGCAAATATTACGCTAACTGACAGCTTGAGATTTTATATTAAAATTTTTTTGTTCATTTTTGTCATATATCAAGCAATGCTCTTATTTATTTTTGCACGTGCTTTCATTGCGTAAAAGCAGTTGTAATTCTGTGTAACCAATACGACGTAAACTTTGCAGAAAAATGTCAGTGTTCTGTCGGTAAAGTTATCAGCTTCAGCATCCCCTTAAACCTTTACACGTGTTCATTCGTTTTTCTTTTTTTGCAGTGACGCAATTTGCCAGTGCGTAACTCCCACGCGATACACAATCGAAGGAACGCAATCGCAAGTTTCACGGTGACGTAAATATCGTCACGAAAGTGGTGGGAAACTTCCATCCGAGGGATGATCGAACACGACGCGCGGGAGAGCTCCCGAAAGTCGCGGAAACATGGGGATGGTCGAGCGCAAACGATAATTAGCGCGCGACGGGAAACTGATGCGTGCCGTTGTCTGCGTACGTTCTCTCTGCATCTTTCGCGCGTGAGAGAGCAGTCGCAGGATTCCTCGGAAAATTGTTGTCGTGAAGCGCTTTGTTCCCCGGCGACAAAGCAAACCGGATGTCGTACCCTAAATTGAAAGAGTCCTGCTACGTTCCTACGTAATTTGCGTTTCTGTCGTAAATCATAAGGCAAAAGTTGTCGAATTATTCGTGAACAATGCGAACAATCAGAGTCGCGTTTTATTAATGTTATGACGGGTTGGCAACGATCGTCGAGATCAAGGAGACAAAACGGGGGAGACGGAAATTTCACGCCGGACAAAATTCACGGATGAAAGTGAGAGCCCGAAGTTGAGTTTACCTGTTGCGCCGTGACGGACAACTTTATCGATAACGGACCAACTCTCCCGAACGCAAGGGAGAAGCCATAAAAGCCGAGAAGAGATGCCGTTTGAAACCGAACATCTAGGTACGGTAGAGCGCGGCGGATTAATCGCCGTGCCTAATAATATACTTCGCATCTTCGCGGAGAATATATGTAGTATATGTATGTATGTATTCATATCGAGCGCCGAAACTTCAATGTGTCAACGCGAATATGATTGAGTATCGATACGCCATAAATATTAGATATGGAATTAATTTAAGACGCCGGTGGGCGTCAACAGGTCAATCATTATTTTCTTTTTTCGGAGCCAATGAGAGAACGAGTCGGATGAGGGAGAAAGAGAGTGAGAGAAAGAGAGCACAAGAGAGAGAGAGAGAGAGAGAGAGAGAGAGAGAGAGAGAG
>NW_022639658.1:510394-530485 GCF_010583005.1 Odontomachus brunneus | reverse complement strand
AGAGAGAGAGAGAGAGAGAGAGAGAGAGAGAGAGAGAGAGAGAGTTTGTACACCTGCTACGAACGCTTTGAAATTGGATATCGCGAACACAGCCGATCGACTGCAAGATATTCTCTATTTCTTCCGTTGCACGGGTGCTCTTAAATTTCAATGCATTTCTCCGGCGCTCCTTGAAACGGAATGCCTCGCGATCAATCGTAATGCTTTATCCTGGAAGGATGAACTTGCTTTTCTCTTTCTTTTATTCTCTCTTTTTTTCTCCTTAACATTTACACACCGTAAACTTTGAACTACACCGATCGACGCGTGTCAGTGTGTGTCGGGGGACTTTGCGAAGAAGAATGTTAGAATTTCAATTTTCCCACACGACATGTACATCAATATATGTATACTCTTTCAAAGTAAATCAGTAAAAAATGTTTCTGATTGAATTAATGAAAGAAGCATTTCTCATTGATAATCAGTGGATATTCGCTGATTTTTAAACGCTACTACTTTACTGCTTCGTCTTGCTGGTTTTGTACAGTGGAAATAAGATTTCACTGCAAAAATTTAATATCACACAAAAAGGATATTATAGTTTTTCTTCATATAAATTCTTTTCAATTTTACTATATTTTTAGTAGGAGAGTAACTCAGAGGAGTAAACTGTCAGTAAGATCTTGCTAAGGAACGCAGTAAATTTCGCTAGAAACATAACGAAAAAATGTTCTAATACATTTCAGTTCTTATAAGTAGCACATGCGAAATAAAGGAATAATGAATTATTACAGAACGTTGATCTGTTTCTCGGTTACAAAATCTTATAGCAATTTTTACTGTAAAATTCTCTCCGTATACAAATTTGTTATACGCTGTTATTAAATCCAATTTTTGCGTAGCGATGGAATCAATAGTTTTTATGTGATTTGAGTGCAATGACACTGTCTGTTCCCAAAATGCATCAATAACAGTCGCTACTGTCGACTGATTCTTCCAGTAAGATTTTACTAATTGCAGTGCTACTTAACTTTTAACTGAATCACAAGTTATAAATGCAGCATTTCAATAAAGAATATACTATTGTATTTTAGGGACTAAATTCAGTGTATATCTCTTATTTTTATAAGTATATTCCGAAAAAGAAGAGCAACGAATTCGGCCAGATCAATATGCATAAGAAGCACGAACTTTGAGATATAAAATGAGATGTACTTAATCCCGTGAGAATGATTATGATTGAAGTTACAATATCTTAAAATACATATATTGGTCTTGTAATATATAATCTCGAATTTTTCACGTCAAATAAATTTTATTTTTGTGTCATTGTCATTTTATGAAAAAAATACACGTGAAAGATAACAGAAAATTGGCATCAAAATGACATGTACGTCATTTCATGAAATTAGGGCGATATAATAATATAATTGTTCCATTTTGTCTGAAAAATCTGAAATCACCTATTACACAATATCTAGTAGAATTAAATTATCTAATAGAATGTTCAACAGTGAGAATATACAGAATATATAGTCGTTCATAGTTACGAACAAAGCATTAGCTCGTAAGATTACTATCGATTTGTGTGGGAAAAGGCCGAGTATTCAAAGTATCTTTAAATTTTAGCTATTGAATTAATTTAAATCTGTCGTGATATACTACGAAATCGGGTCTATCATGACTGAAAATAACGCGCTCGTAACAAAATACCGATAAAAGAAATCTGCACTAAATATAGTAAAAATTGTATGGCGTGGTGAACACGATAATGTGTCCATTTTCATTTAAGCGATCGTCATGTAACTTATTAATCCTCACCGTCGCGAAAGAAAAGAGAACAGAAGTGGATTAACGTCATAAATGACCGAAATACCCGACGACACAACGACCGTGCTTAGTTAAATTCTTAAAATTGGAAATACCATGTCTCTTTTACGATAGCAACTCGAGACTTATTCGCCATCGTAATTGATAAATTCGGATTCAAAAACATCGTTCCAGTTCTGCCGATCATGTGTATTTCGAGCTGGCCCATAAACAGATAACGCCGCCGATATTTAGGAAAATTTCCTCGAACGCGCGCCGAGCGAAGTTGAATTTTCACGCCGTCGTTCGCTATTTCAGAAAATTTCATGCAACGCTTTTGCTGTATATAGGATTACGAGTAATTAATTACTTTGGTAATTAATAATCATATTTATAATGAACGATTAATAGCCAATTGAATTAGGGAATTGATAACCGTCTAATTGATAATTGATTTCAACATTTTCAATCGAGGATCGTTCGGTTCATGATCGATTTCAACGAATTCAATTGCAGACCGTTCAATTGTCGATTGGTATGAGCAAAGGAAATTAAAGATCGTTCAATTAAACTCAACAAATTTAATTGAAAGTCATTTAATTGATTATTGAACTTAACAAATTTATCAATCAAAAAATAGGAAAAAGGGCAATTCGAGTTCAAGCACAGGACTAATAGTGTTATATACCAACCTTCCTTGTGTTAGGAAATCGTGTGATATTTATTGAACATGAATAATATTTTACCTTACCATTTTGTGGTTCAATTTCGAAAAGACTGACAAAGCTTTTTAGAAATAATTTGACAGATATTGCTTATTCTTGCACTAATAAATTATCAAAATTAATTCGTGTGCATAAAGACAGGTTGCCTCTTGGTTTCCATAATAACGTTGTATATAGGTTGCAATGCAGTGGCTGTGATGCTTCTTACGTTGGTCAAACTAGTAGAAGATTCTCTACACGTATTGGCGAGCATAGGAGAATTCCTAAGAGTTCTACGGTGGAGTTAACGGCCATAGGAACATCGTTTGAGGAAGAATCATGATTTTGATTGGGATCATGTCAAAGTTTTACGTGAGGAACGCTTTTACTTAAAACGCCTGATCTCAGAAATGTTTTTCATCAAATTTCAGAAGCAAGGTCTTAACTCACAAAAGGATACTGAATATTTGGGCACCAGCTACTGCGGCTTGTTATGAAAATAAACTTTGTTTTGGTTTCTTTCTCTTCCACAAGTCGTTTCCGCAATGTTAATGCTAGGTATATAAATCTGTAATTATTTGTATTTCGAAGACGTGGCGATGTTATCGTTGACAGAATCGGTTTACTTTTAGCTGAACTCAACAAAGGTATTTTATATTGTCAGTTTTAATTATTTATTATATTTCAATTTTACTTATTTTTATTTTATTTTATATGTTTTTTATAGTTATGACGGCTACTTCTCAATATTAATTTATTACTTAATATTATTTCGGTAACGGTTTTGTCGGCTTTAATATTGCGACTAACATTCATGTCAATTTGCGCAGGTCTTTTACTAATTGTAATGCGTTCGTGTCGTAAACCTTGAGTTTTATTATCACTGAAGAGAGTTCATGGTTGAGCCGAAACGTATGATTGTTTTATATTGATTATTCATGTTCAATAAATATTACACGATTTCCTAACACAAGGAAGGTTTTTACCCATATGGTATATAGCACTATTAGTCCTGTGCTTGAACTCGAATTGCCCTTTTTCTTATTTTTTGATTGATATCTTCGTTTGTGAGTTCTTATTTCTTTCTCTAAATTAACAAATTTAATTGAAGCCAATTTAATTGATGATATAGGAAAATTCGATCGATTCAATCGAAGATTAAAGTGATGATGATTGATATTGTGATCTCTTCAACGCGAGTCCTACATTGAAAAAATTATTTTTGTGCTTGAAACTAAAATATTTGATATGTACGATTTGATTAGCATTACCATATTTTTTGCTTGTGTCAAGTAGGATGTTAGTGAGAAAGTAAAACTTAGTCAAATTAAACGGTAAAGTTTAATGAAATTTGCTATGTTGAATTGTTAATTGGACGATCTTTAACTTTAGAACCCAAAACATATGTAAAATTTAACCAGATTAACATTTCACACGTTATCGTTCTTAAAAAAAATATTTCTTGTTTTTTCATTGTAATTTTATTGAATCGCGAAAACATTGATAGATTCATATTTCTACACCAACTGAAAAAAAAGGATTGAATTTCGATAGTTTTTCCGAAAGCTGTAAGCAAATGAAAATGCGCTGAATAAAATTCACCTATATTTAAAATTTACGTAACTTTTTGATGTTTAGAATTAACAAATTCCCTTTGCTTACATCACGCATATCGCCTATTGAACGATCCTTAATTGAATTTGTTGAAATCAATCATTGAGCATTCTTCGATCAATTTTGCTCGAATCGACTGTCAATTAGTCGAAACATATCTCTACCCAAATCCACAATTAAAATGAAAAAAATTTAATTGATATTTTTGCAACTCTGATTTTGTATCTACATTCCTGGCCAACAGAAAAATCCTACAGAGGTGTTTGAGCACTTTCACGCGTAAGCGAGAGTTTCTCATTGATTGCGTGAACAACAGCAGTCGGCGCCGCGGATAAATAAATTAAAATCGACGAGGCGAACACGTTCCGATACGAGACACACTCGCGACAAATCGCGTACTGCCGATAACGATTCGCGCGGATGCTTGGTTAGTCGGTCGAGCGGCACGTGCAACTAAGCGAAAATATCCGTCATTGTTTGTCGACATTGTGCAACGGTAAGACTACATCATCAGTTATACGGCGCGAGCGTGAATACAATTGGTCTTACAATGAGGCGCGTAGGTATACCCGTTTCAATTTCGATTGCGTCACTGTTGCACCGACATTACGATGACGAAGAGTAGCGCGCTTGGACGGTAGCACGCCGTGGGATTTTCGCAAATGGCACGCGAATCTCGCGAGAGCTTCACGATCGCGGCAACGAAACGCAAATTGATGAATGTTGCTTTGGCGAAATACGACAATGAGATGGTATCGCTTCGCGCGATGAGTCGCACTGAAAACAGAGTTTTCAGTGCACTGAAAACAGAGTTTTTAGTGTCGAAACGACAAGTACATTGAACCAAAATTTAGTTTAAATGGAATTGACCGAATGTTTGACAATTGCAACCGGAATATTTAATTGCCACTGTGCATTTTGCTTTCACTAATACATTGTATTTGACACAAATAAAAAACATAGCAATGCCAACCAAATCGTGTGTGTATCAGATATTTCATATCAACCAAAGCATCTGATAACTATTATATTATCCAGGCTTGATGTCGTTATTACCAAGCTTTTCTTTCACATTGAAAAAAATCAGCTTTGTATTTGTATTGGAACATTTAATATGTATGTGCGATTTGTTGGTTGACATTGCTATGTTTTTTATTTGGGTCAAGTAGGATATATTTTTGAAGGAACAAAACATACAAGCAGCAATAACATTTTTTTATTACAATCACCGAACATTTGGTCGAGCCTATTTTAACCAAATGCCCATTTTGATCTAATGTGCAAAATTTTCGCTTTTACAGCAAAATCCTTTCTCTAGTTTCAATAACATTGTCATTGAGTCGAGAAGATTTATTTCAACTTCAACAGTGCGCCGATATCCAATTCTGGATGTTCACGATAATGACTTTTCGAGTTAATTCCTCTAGGACTGAAATATATGATAGGCACAACCATCTACTGCTATCATAGTTCACGACAACTCAATGCTATCCGATAAATCTCGAGATGAGTTAGCAAGCAAACGTGTGAGAAACGATATCACACATGTTCTCGTCTGCTTCCTAACTCAACTTGAAGTTTACCAAACAGCATTGAATTGTTATGAATTATGATGGTAGTAAATGGTCACGCCTATCATATATTTCAGTTTCCTAGAGAAACTAATTGGAAAAGCTATTATTAACACTGTCTATTCATTCAACATCCAACATTTGTTTCCACGAGTGAAGAGATTCTGTCATTTTACAATAATTTTAACTTGACTGATCACTGTCAATACGTTGACTGCCACGCTGGTCACCAGTACTCGGTTAATAGTGTTGCACTGAGAGAAAAAAATGGTTGATCTAACTGAAAATTATAATTACTTTTGGACTCCAACCAAATGTTTTGGTTCTAAAACGAAAATAGTACACTGAGAAAGAAATACTTGAAAATTTATTTGTGTGTGGGACAAAAGTTTATTTCGCAGAAATAGACTTTATTTTATAGAAATTTATATTATTTCGCAGGAATAAATTTTACATGTAATATGCACATGAAGTTATTATTATTAACATTATAATAGAATTGAATAAAAAAAAGTTTTCTCAACAATAATTTATTGTAATTATTTCTCTACGTGATTATAGTAAAAAATACTAAATATTTTTTTCTTAGTGCGCGTTTTACTAATTCACATATATTAGACTGATCCATAAATTCGTGCGAATATTTGTATTAGAAGGATAGTTATATATTTAAGAATAGTTGGCCATCCATATAAGTGCTTTGGTAGCTGATATTTCAGAGCATATTTTGTGGTGTACATTGAAAGAAAAATATAGTTGCTTTCGGCGTCGACTATACTTTTTGTGATTTTAACCAAAAAAATAATTAGAAGAACCATCTTTCTAATAACACTTACTAAAACAATTCTAACTATTTTTTTTGTTAAAATCCCAAAAAAGTATAGTTGAAAAACGCGAATTGACGCCGAAAGCAACTATATTTTCCTCTCAGTGTAAGTAATAGTGTTTAAAGAAGTTAGTTGTCTTTGTCGCGGTTTGAAAATGGAAGGCAGTAATAAGTTTTTTGATTATTATATATCCGGTTATAAGCATTATGCTTTTTTAATTTCGTCAAAATAATTAGAGTTGGGCTAGGATGTTTTGCTTCGCTTATCATGTTCATCCGACATTACCCTCTCAAATTATCATCTTCATTCATTACAGAATTTTCTTAACGCTATAAACTTCGCTTTTTCAGAAAATGTGAAAAATCACTCGAAATATATTTTGCCGGGAAAGTACAAGAGAACTTTTACGAGAAGGAAATTATGAAATTAGGTGAAAGATGGCAAAAGATTGTTGAATATAATGGCGTATTAATGATTAAAATTGTTTTTAACAAAAATAAATTTATTTAAAAATTTTTGTTCAACTTTATTTAAAAATCTGCACAAACTTGGACCGATCGAAATAAAATGTGACCAATTGCATATAACAAATAAAATACATGGACAACTTATGGAATGAGCTAACAAACCAATCACAAATTGCATTTATTTATCGCATTTTTGGTGATTTAAATGTAAGTTAAGTGAAATAATCAGTGCACAAAAAGGATTTTATAAATAACTAGAGAATTTTATAAACGAAGAATAGCTCAACGTTTTTTAGTAATTTGTTATTTTTTCACGTTTCATATGTATTATTTATATACTATTATTACTATTATTACTGCATGGGCGTGAAGTGTGCTGTTAACATATTCATTATGTTCCTTAGTACGACAGATTGTTACTGAGTTTGTGCATTACTAGAAATACAATGAAACGTTCAATAGACACGCGAAAGTCCACCACGCCTCTCAATAATTTCTCTCGCGCTGTAGATTAGAGGAGAAGCGACATTGTCTCTAAGTTAACGGATAATTAATCCGCACTTTTACGATGTCATATAGAATTTTATCGTTGGCATAAGACGGTATAACGCTCAGACGCGACGGTGGATTTATGTTGTAGCGTGACGGTGCATCGGAAACTCGCGCTTTTCCTCCGCGTTGATATCGACCACTTCGATTATGTTATACGACTAATCTCGTTTCTCAGCTTTTGCACATTATTCTACGTCGGGGTCGCGTATATGTGGAATCACCGCATAAATAGCACATGCACGTAGAGAATATTAGAAAATATTAAAGTCTTTTCTTCTTTTTCATTTAAGTTCTTTTCAATTTTATTATGCTTATACTGAGAGAGAAAATATCTAAAAAATAAAGGATATTTGGCAAATACTAATGACAGTTTTGCTTAAATATAATCTCTTTTCGTTTGAATAGAATAAACAATTGCTTTCATAGAAAAAGTTAAGGTCTCAAGAAAATATATATTTTCTTATTTAAACACATTTTTCTCAGTATAAAAATACGTATATTAGTATAAGTAAATGTTATTAGTTTCCACTAAATAAATATTTTATATTTCTTAGATATTTTTTCTCTCAGTGTACATTGAGAAAAAAATGTTTAGTATTTGTAACTATAATCACATGGAGGAATAATTACTATAGATTACCAAGAAAATCATTTTTAAATTAAATTTTGCTATAATGTTAGTAAAATGATAATTTTATATGCGTGTTATTACTATCATTGTATTAAAAAATATGACCAAAAATATCTATAATTTTAGTTAGATCAACCATTTTTTCTCTGAGTGTAATATTTAAGAGATAAAATATATTTATTCGTTAGGCACTAATAACATATTGATTTATACTAATATAAAATATTTTTCATATAAGAAAATGTACATTTTCTTAAAACCTTGCATAGAGAGAATATTATAATTTGTTTTCATATTAATTCTTTCTAATTCTACTATGTTCTTAGAAAGTCTAGAAATAGAAATCTAGAATTCTTAGAAAGTTTGTCAGCAAGTGTCTATCTCGTTAAGGAACATAATAAATTTCACTATAAACAGCAAATTTTTTACTAGCACATTCCAATTCCTGAAATGTAAGTAGCGCATATGAAACGAAAGGATAGTCAATTACTACTAAATATCGATCTGTACCTCGATTACAAAATTTTATCGTGACTTTTAATATAAAATTCTGTCCGTGTTACGCATGACACGCATCACACGATCGCAACGAAAACGTTATTGTACTGTACGTGATATCGCTAATGAAAGATTAATAATACAAGGTAAAGATCAAGCGACCATGGGCATCGAGAACATAACCGCGATAATTTTCGCGCAGGTATCAAAGTTCTCTCTCTTGAGATCCAACTAGTCATCGTTCCGATAATGATGTAGAAAAATCATTTCAAAGTTCTATTACGTTATAATGTCACGGTGCGGCAACTTTCGAATCTCGTCGATCATGTTGCGAGCCGAAAACCTACCCACAGGTGAGGTCTCTCCCTTTTTGTCTCTCTCTCTCTTTTTCTCTCTTTCTCATAGCGCGCGTCATAGAATATCACCCATGAATTTTTCCTTTCGTTTCGAATTTCATGAGAAAGCGTGGAACTTTCCGCATCCCCCCTACGCGTGAGTTTGCCAATTTTCACCTTCCCGTCTGAAGTCGAACCCGCTGAGAGAGACACTCAGGCGTGATCCGACGTTGCCTGGAGGTAAATACGCATCGTAGGGAATAATCGGGAGAAATTTCCCCGAGGAAGCGCGATTAACCGTGAAAACGATCTACTCACGGCGCGATCTCGCCGGCCGGCAGCCGGATCGAAATTAATTACGTGACCTTTACGAGCGTCTAAAGCGAGACGATATTGCTCGTTCACCGGCGTACTATGTTGAACGTGATTCGAGAGTTCATATCGCGCGCGTTTTTTTTTCATAAAGTTAAGGGAACATGCCGAATCAGCTCATCTTCTCACCTCCTAGCAACCGGAACGGGCTGACAGAATACACATCGTTACTGGCGATGCCACCCGCGCGCAAAAGCCGCTCCCGTGGAGTGAGAAAGACGCGAGATGCTGATCTTCGCCCCGGAAAAATCCGTTTGAGGAATAGACGAAATTCTGCGTCGCGCAATTAGTCCGCTGTGGCATTTTCACGTTTGAAATATTTAGCGCGCCGCGAGATCCGGCTAATCGACGGCGGCCACTCTAAACGACGCGTCTCGCGCATTTGCGTTAATTAAAGTAACGCGTTCTTTACGCAACGCGGACGGCGGGAATGGCGCGCGCGGCTGCGGAGATAAAAATTTAATAATGCCGCCGAAGACAACACCGTAGCTTATCGGGATTTCGTCGCGATATTCGAGTGACGTCAAAGAATAAGACAAGTGAAAGATATGAGATATCTTTTTCTGATTATTTTACGCAAGATAATTTGTGAAAATGTATGACGCAATTTCAATAGCTGATTTCGAAATTTCTTCACGTGGATCATCTTTTCCTTCTAAATTTGAAGTGACTTGTTACAAAGTTAATTATAAATTTCTGAATCAATAAAAAATTTTTCAAATTAAACAAATTTTTTCAGAGACACAAGTGAGCATACATAAGAGAAATATTACTCTGTTGTCAAGAAAAGCAAACATTCAGTTTTCCTTCTTTTAACTAATAGTTATCTTCGACAAAGAATGTTTTCTTGATAGTAGTCTTGAGATATACTCATCACACATTTTAGACATTTTAAATTATATATATTCAAAGAAAAATTTTTTATTGTCTTTATAAGAATATTATAAAACCTTATTGAAGAAAAAATTGGTTCAATTTTATGTACTAAGCAAACGGAATTTTTATTTCAATTTAACATTCTTGATTAAAATGTTAACGTTGCTAAAATACATTCAGAATGTATTTTAAATAAATTTGAACTTATGATGAATTTATGATAGACTTGCAAATACATAAATTTATGAGATACTTGAATACAGTACGTATTTTTCTGCGTGTGGTAAGCAAATTAAATATCTATTTCAATTTAACGTTCTCTATTAAAATGTTCAACTTGCTATTCAGAATATTTTGAATAAATTTCAGAATAAAATTCAGAATGTATTTTGAATAAATTTAGTGCTTATGATGAATGTATGATTTATAAACTTCTGAGATGCTTGAAGCAAGTATTCTCTTGAATGCAGTATATATTTCTGAATATGCAATATTAATTTTTGTTCATTCATCAAAATAGATTCGTCGAGGTAAATTGATCAAAGGACAAGCCTAAAGCGGAAAGGAGACGCAAAACTATCAGGGGGACACGATCGCGAGGCAATTCCGCTGAACACGTAAGTTGCGCCGCATTCTAATAGGCACGATTATACATGAGCTGCAGAGGCTACGTTCGCGGGGCGATAACGAGTTATCGAGTCGGTCGCGTAACCGAATTTTCAGGCGCGTTCCTCTCGCGACGACTCGTTCGGCACGCCGGTTTATTATCACTCGACGAAATTCGTTTTCACCCACGACGAAACGAGACTCGCGTTCCGGTCTTTGTTGGTCGCCCCCGAAGCCGCATATTGATACCTTCCGATCGTTCTCTAAAACGAATTACAAAGAAGTTTCCAATCCACTTTGATATAGAATAATCACTTTTCGCCTTGTGATGAAAAGCTCACCATTCTGTGAGCGACGAAAATAATAATTACAACGAACAGTTATGTTAATCCAGCACGTAAGGGCTAATAAAATTACACGAAATCATATCAGAGGATTATATCAGCGCCCAAAACTGGCTCGAAATAATAGTCACGTTTCGCGAATGATCTCGACGAGGACAACTTGAACGGGCTAAATCGAAGATCTCGAAAATCGTTTCATCGGAAATCCTCCGACCGCCTTCTCGATTCGATCACAAACTCGTATCACCATCGACGTTCCTGATCCTCCAAATTCACGAAAGCGAGTCTTCCCGCGCATCAACTCACCGGTGAACAAACAAATCTCTCTGACGACCGGACGACGGGTCCGAAACGATAGCTGCTCGACGGTGAAAGGATCAGCTGTTGCACTTGCTGGCAATCTCATCGACACCCAGACTCAAATGACCTGCTCTCTCACTCGTCTCGACACCCTGATGCGTGCGTATCTCGCTCCTTTCCCATGTACCGGCGAACGTTTCAGTAGTTCGGATCGGCCGCTGGGCCGCCGGCAGGAGTATATATACCTGCCAACGTATCCTCCGACGCATCCCCTCAGCTGCAGCCCGCAGCCAATCCTCGAGATCCAACCCCACCAGTCGGCCTCCTACTCGCGACTCCTTGCGGTGTGGATCTTCCTTCGTGGATCCCTCGCGAGGATTTCGAGCACAGGTGAGCTCGCGGCAGCCGTGCTTCCCAGAGCAAAAGAGAAACGATCGCCTCGGCGTTGAGAGATCTTTTCGCCCTCCTCACTCGCGGGGGGAGGGAGAGGCCGGCGAATCAATCAATGAAGTCGGTTGAATTTTTGAATTTTTCCCTTCACGCGCGAGGTGCGAAGGAGAAGCAGCGAAGGATAGCTTCTTCTCGCGCAAATTTCCTCGTTTTCTTTTCTTTTCTTTTACTAGATGATTTATGTTACGTCTCGTTAAAGCTCAAACGCTTGTCTTAATTTGGAATTCAATTTGACTTTTTTTAAATTTATGCCGCTTTTCCCTGAATTTAATTTTGATTTTAATTCAATCTCGAATTTAATTCCCCTAACACACGGCGTTCACTTCCGCGGTTTAGGATTTGTTCTCGAATCAATGGCGGACAGGGAAATTCGATATGAGCTGCTCTTTCGATCGAGCCGGCCGAGGAATCGGATTGGTTGCAATAAATCGAGATTAGATACAATCGAATTTCATATGCAAATATCACGTTTACGCATCTGTCGCGAGATGTGCGTTATCGCCGAGCTACCTACGATTACCGCACGTTACGTCAAACGCACCTCGAGAGAATTTCGGGGCGCGATCGCTCGTCGGCTATTTGAATTCCATTGACCTAACGGCACGTGCTAGAATCCGACGATATACATACAGCAACAGCTTAAGTCCATAATCCTATTATTCCAATTTTCTCGTCGAGCCAATCACCCTCTGTATGACGCATCACGATCTCACGATGAACAGCCTCTATGTTGTGTTTCGACTCATAATCATCTATCGCGATGACATATCTAGCCGTGGTACTTAAGCATGTAGGTCAAGTAGACACCCACTTTGGCGAGTTGGGAAGAAAAGGGGAGAGAAGAGAGAAGAAAAAGGAGGAGGAAGAGAAGGAAGAGGAGGTATCTCCGGTACATAGAGTGGGAGGAGAACCGGCAATCTTCCGATCATGGAACACCGAGGACTATCTCAGAGCGTTCGCAAACTTTTGAATAGCGATAACGACAGCGGACTTACGACGGTCGTCGCGAGAGAGATCCGGCAGACAGGAAAGCGGGTATGAGAGCGAAGGCCACCAGAAGGCAAGCCGTGATCCCGAGTACGTGAGCAGATGGACCGTGACGGGCATACCGATTAACGACGGCCAATAAGACCCCGTCCGCGGGCCTCCAAGTCGAGGCCAAGGGTTTCTCGTCCAGTCGTCGTGGCCGCGATCGGAAACGCCGTTAATAAGGGAGGCACCCCGCGGCGCGAAGAAGTTTTCGGGGCCGTCCACGATACTCGGCTAATCCGCGCCTTGCGCGCCGATTGATCGCTATCCGGCTTCTTCACGGTGAGGATATTAACGCGTCCGCGCGTTTTCGACCGCGAAATCGAAGATCGCGCGTGCAGATCGGGATTCGTGATTACAATTGTACAGCCCGGCTGCTGATTCATCCATGAAGAGATCGCGACTCGTGAATCCTCGCGCAAATAGGAAACGTCATCGATGTAATTCGCGGAATTCATGAATTGGATGTGACGTAGACACATTGGACGAATGAGATGCCTCTGTTCTCTGAGGCATATGCGCGTATGTTTGATTTATTCAGCTTTCGGGAACGAGAAAACCTCGATAAAATTTCAGTACTTCTCAAAAATTTATCTGTAATGATGAAACAGGCCCCTCTGAGCACGCAATGGGAGACGGAGATTTTCATAAATTGTAAGTTATATGCCAATACTTAAATTGCATTTTGTGGAAGCGAGGGAGAGGGAGGGAAGGGGAAGAAAGTTTGAAGTAATATAGATAAATATACATTGGTGATATAGAAAAAATTTGTAACATCTCATATAAACACGAAAGTGTAATAAAATAAAATTATAAAAGTAAAATGAAATAAAATTATATATTAATAATGAAATAAAAATAGAAATAGGGCTACAGCGAATTTAACAACGACAGTTAATAATGAAGTCTAAATTGTTATAACTAATTAAGTAATAATGTAACAGTTTTATGTAATAATTTTTTCAATTCCTCAATTCCATCAATTCATTTTTCTTTGTAGAAAAATTGTTTATAAGTTACAATTAAATGCGAGTACTTAAATTGCATTTGGAATGAGAGAAAGAAAGAATGAGAAGGGGAAAGGAATATAGTTTGAAATAATATGGACAAATATTATTGGTCATTAGAAAATATTCGTGATACCTCACACATACATGGATGCGTAAAAAATACAATCATGCTTCAATATTGACAAAATAGTAAACATAGGCAACAAAATTTAAAATCAATGAAAAGATCTAAATTACAGATAATTAAATAATAATATAGCAATTTTATACTAATATGTCCCCTCAATTGTGTCAATTCATCTATTTCTTATTAATACTAATTTAATACTAATTTAAAAGTAATCAAATTTATTTCGCAAAAATATCACTGCGTCGGCGCCGAACTCTTTCGAGCATTCTTCAGATTAAGTCGGGGGGAAGGATAATTCACACGTCCTTAATTCGAGGCGAATTGAGAAGCACTGCGTGTGATAAGAGAGCCACGCGTTTTACGAGAGAGTCTTGTTAAGCCTAGATATATCCCACGAGCTTTTCAACGATTCTTTCATTTTATCCGTCCCTCTTCTCTCCCGCCGTGCTGTGCGCGCTTTCGACGTCGCTTATCGCTTTCGTTGATTTATAACGTCAGTCGAACGATCCCGCGGCCGTTCCGCTTTACATTTGTTCCTGCGAATGCGTAACAGCAGGCGGTAACGCCGAGCCGATAAAAAATGATCGCTGATAAACCGCATTACGGCGCCTTCTGCTGCCGGGAGCAAGGAGTAGCAAGGTCAGGGACTGCCTTGCCTGCACAAAGGGGATGCGAATTTGGCCGACGTTTGGGACGGCCACACAAGGTCGCGTGAAAGACTTTTATGCATGTCGCAAAGCACGTCATTGCGTGGGCGCAAAAATTCGCCGCATTTGACGCCCTTACGCTTCGCGAGAAGTAGTAAGAAATCGGAGCAACCTTTCCAATTGAAGCTTCCAGGCACTACTTCCAACGCGTTCTTTGAGGGTGGCGAGGGTGGCGATGAGATTGAGCGGAATTAGTGATAGTTTGGCGCATACTTCCGTTGTTCGCGAGTGAATGTACAGCGTTTGACTCGAACTTGCCGTTCGTTCGCGCGCGCGCGCGCGATTGTGCATCAGGACGCGCTTAAAATAGATATCTTGCGCTCGCGCGCGAGCTGTGCCACGGGAATGTTATAAAGAAGTTTCACGGCAGAAAGGTTAATTCAGCCGACGAAGTTACAACCTGTTCCTCGTAAAAGCACGGGGGTTACAGTTATTGCGAGCGCGGCGAGAAGCACGGTAGCGAGAAGCGCGCGTCCGCGCGCGTCAGAAGCGAGGAGCGGCTTCAACGCTCGACGTAATCGTCGGTACGTGTAATAAATGAAAATGCTTGCGTACTTAGGAAAATACCTGGAAAATTTCACCCGATAGATTCCTTTTGATAGTCATTGACACGGTATTCTTAATATATTTTGTAGAGGAAAAGGTGGGAGAGTGAAACAGGATGGTAATATAAAACGAGATTCCTTAATTGTTACTTATTTAAGTGTATGCCTAAGATATCACAGATCTTTTCTATTACTAATACATGTTTGTCTCTATTGCTTTAAACTGCAGCCTTCCTTTCTCTCTTCCTCTCTCTCTCAAAATATTAATTTAAGTACTCACACATATATTTAAAAAAAATTACTACAAAAAAAGTACTCATCTTGCACTATGTTGAAAAAGATTTTGTGTTCTATGAACAATTTTTTTTAAATATATGTGTGAGTATTTTTTTTGCAGCCCTCTTTTCTCTCTCTTTCTCTCAAAATGTAATTTAAGTACTCACACATATATTTAATTGCAACTTATAAAAATCTTCTGTAAAGAGAAATGAATTGACGAGGGGAACTGAAGGATTGAAAAAATAATTATACAACTGTAATATTATTATTTAATTAATTATAACAATTTAGGCTTCTTTATTGATCGCTATTATTAAATTTGCAGGGCTCTATTTATATTACTATTTTGTCATTATAGACATGATTTTATTTTTTATGCATCAATGTGTGTGAAATGTCACAAATCTTTTCTATATTATCAATTGTGTATGTGTGTGTGATAAACTTAATCGTTAGTGTCCTTATCAGTCACCAAAAGAACTAGCGTCAGGTTATTTATAGTATAAATCAGGTTATTTATAGTGTTAAGAAATGCCTAGCTAATGTATCGATTAATAGTAAGATTAAACTTCAAAATAATAGTAAAAGTTGTTATTTAGAAATGTTTATCCTATATTGAGATTTGCTGAGTCGTTTGAAAAATAGCAATAAGTGATAATATGGAACAAGGTGTTCAACATTTTACATAGTGAGTGTAAAAAAATAATATATTTTTACTTACAACTTCTGTTTATAGGCTTAAAGGACATTTACATAATTTGAATTATTAAACTTAATTTTTTTAATCTTCATAAGAAATTTTTTAATTTTCATTTTAAACATACACATACCTATAATTTTTACATTTATATAAATTCAATTAAAAAAGACATTTCACATCAACAACTTTATAATAATAAAAAGTAAGCTTTTTTATTTGCATGCCTGTTTTATATTATCACATCATTTTCCAAGACTCCACTTCTTGCTATGTTGAAAAAGATTTTGTGGTCTATGAATAATTTATTTTTTTCTTGATGATTATATAAATATATAATATAAGAAATATATTTACTAACACTTCTGATAGTTTTATTGTATTTAATATTGGATTTTTCGTCTAAAACAAAAAGAGTAGCCCACCTTCTCCCTTAATCATATATTTATCGAAATTATAAATAAGCTCGTGAAGGGAACATTGGATAAATATACTACGCGAGCAGAAACTTTTCAATTAATAAGAAATCGGCGCAAAAAATCACTTCGATAGTTATTGAGCCGTGAATAATCCTCTCGAAAATATTTGCGCAACGGGAGGAGGTGTATTTAAAGGCTATCAGTTAATTAAATCTTACACACGATTTACGGTGTGCGTTTTTTACACGGACACGCAGCGATCTGCTTTCTGTGCGAACTAAACGCGTATTTCAGCATATAAATTAATTAACTTTTAGCTGTATAGACAATTGCGCAGCTTGCTTTCTGCGACCGTTTCCGCGTGAATTTAATAATTTTGCTGAATGATAAATAAAAAACAGCGCGCGAGCACAGAACGCGAGAGACGAATCTATGGCCACGCGAAATTGTCGTGACAGATTGACAGCAAAAATGTTGCAGCAAAATTTCCAGCATATGTACATTAAATGGCATCGTTGTCCTCAATGATTCCGTTAATATTCAATTTATTGTTTAATTTTTAATGGTATGCGGTTACTATATATATTGTTCAGGCCTGCCAGACGAGTCTTTTTATCGAAATGTATAACATTAGCACGGAAATTGATCGGTTGATTCCATTTCAAGATATCGGCCGCAATTGCGCACCAAACGTGACGAGGGAAAAACCAATTCGACGGCTCCACAGGTAAAGGCTTACCTGGTGCAGGTAAGTCGTAGGTAGATATAAGCAGTAAGCGTGTGTAAACGATACAACGCTAATTTATTTACTAAATTTTCTTGACGATATTTTGTTCAGAGATTAACATATGAAATATTGCACGTAGGTAATTTAATCAATGTTCTAATTGTTTAACTTCATATTTTATGTGTGCAATCTAAACTATATATTTATATATTTTTTAATATAAATAGATAAAAATATATATTAAATAGGTATTACAATATATATATATATATATATATATATATATATATATATATATATATATATATATATAATACATCAAAATATAAAAAATATATATAAATATATACACATACATACATATATACAAATATATATGTATATATATAACGTATATTTATCATACAAAAAATATTAAGCTACATTTTATCGCTCTCTTTAATTTCTTACAAGAAACTCGTCGACATCTAAACAATCGTAAACTTTAACGTGTCATACACGTAATTATAAAAAAGTGACATGTAAAAAATTTACTATAACCGCAGATTTCCTTAAGAGGACATTTTGCTAAAAGTTGTTATCAGAACAGATAGCTCGTTTCTCACAAACAAGAATCGAGAAAATAGATTGGTCTTTGGCAAATTTGAATTCGGAAATGGGTTTGAACGCGGAGAGGCTCAGAACCAGACCGATTTGCAACTGTCTCGTTATCTTAATTAAGGCGTCACTGTCTAAAATCGTGAATACATGAGAATACCATCGGCTTCATTAATCGCGACAGAGAGAGAGAGAAAGAGAAAAAAGGAGAAGGAGACAGAGACTGTTGTGTTCGTTTGATCAAGTCGAGACTACAGAAGAACCTCGCTTATCCCGTGCTCCCTAATGAACATCGCGGAGCTGGCGCGGGGGGAGATCAGGAAGAAGAAATGATAAGAAAAGGAAAGAAAAGAAGAAGCATGAAAAAGAAAGAAAGTCGAGAGAAGAACTAAGGCGAGGAGGCATACCGTCGTCGACGGTACAAGCAGCGACCGTCGGCCAACCTACGACGAACGACGACAACGAGGTCGTAGTGGGGAACAGGAGAAGCAACAGCAGCAACGGCTCCAGGGTGAGGGAACACGACAAGGAGAAGGAAATCGTGATTATGGTGGAGGTGGTGATGGTGGTGGTAGTCGTCGTGGTGGTGGTGGTGATGGTACCGGCTGAAGAGGGAACCTCCGCAACAGGTAGAAGGAAGAAGGGGAGCGTAGAAGGACGAGGAGAAGAAGGAGGAGGAGAACAACAAGGTGGAGGAGGTCGGGACGTACGTTGCGCACGAGGTAGACGAAGAAGAACGCCGGGAGAACGGTCATTGCCACCACCTCACCTCGAGAAACCGCGCGCTAAAGTCCCCGTCATCACGAAAAGCGCCGACCCCGACACGGTCTACCGTCCGCGGCTGTCCCGGAGTTTAGCCTGCCGTCGTTCGTACCATGGGACTTCGCGTTTACCGTGGGGGGGCTCTTTCTTTCTCTCTTTCTCACGGGGACGGACGGACGGACGAACGGACGGACGAGCGAGCGAGCGAACGCGCTCGGACGATGCGTGTCGTCGTGCCGCCTGCCGATTCTTCGTGCAGGGGGAGCGAGTCTGCGAGCACCTGGATCGGGGGATCGGCTGATCCAGAAGTCGTGAACCAGCAAACCAGTTCGATAGGTGCCAGCCGTGGCGAGCGGGTCGAGCCGGTCAGCAGTCCGTTCGTCTGTCCGTCCACTCGACAGAGTATCCCGTATCAGAACGAGTACTACCCTGTTTGTTCTCGGCGCCTCAGCAGAGGCCGGTGAACACACTACCATCGCGCGCAACGAGTGGGTGTCCGTTACCAAGGGCGAAAGGTCGGAGGACGTCCTCGAGGCCCACGTGGAAAGGTCGCGGGATCATCGATGAGACGTGGAGGAGGCGCCGAACGGCATCAACACGACTCGACTGACTTGGACCACGTGGGGGGCGCAGGTGGCCGTCACAGGGTGTCCGCGATCGGTCACGAGAGTGGCCCCGCTTATTGACCAATACTCGTGACCCGCGCTCGCGATTCCGCTCTCGTGGACAACTGCGCCGGGGGGAATCTCGGAGATTCGCGACGCGTCGAGGGCGACGATGCAACGTGTTGAGGTCTGAGAAACTTGGGGAGAGCTTTGCGGCATCGCAGGGGACAAGAGGCAGAGGCGAGAACCAGCAAGTCCGTCGACCGCCGGTGTCAGTCAAGGTACGGTTACGGCTCTGTCTCAAGGCCCCGAGGTGAAGAAGCCTCATGCTTTCTTGCGCGAGTGACCTTCGCTGAGATTACGACGGGCACATGAGCCGGTGGTAAAGCGCTTTTTTTTGCCGACGCGCTCCCGGCTTCGAGACAATTAAGAGATTCGATCGCGATCGCGCGATTCCCGCGCCGGCTCGTCGCGGCTTCCTAGCCGCGGTGCTATTGAACTTGGCCGAACAGGTGGTTTCCTGTGCTCGCCCGTCCTTGATCCCTGGCCTCGCGCGGCACTGCGGCACTATTCATTTTTTTTCACCGTTCCTGCGGTCCAGACGGTTGTTCACGGTATATAGCTGCTGATTGATCGACCCCCCCCCCCC
>NW_022639658.1:466366-510228 GCF_010583005.1 Odontomachus brunneus | reverse complement strand
CCCTCGAAATTAAACGTGTCACGCTTCACGGTAGTTTGTAGAGTTCAGTTGGTCTTCCAAGTATCGACTGAGGTCTGACAATTGCAAGTGTGCTACTTTTGAGCGTGTGAGCATAAGCGTGTAATTCGGCTAAAGCTTGTTTTACACGTTTCTTGTGATCTTAAATCACGTCATTTAACACGTTTAATACGTGTAAATTATAATTTGATACGTTCAAACGTGTTGAATATGTCGTGACTTTTGAAACATTAAGAAACGTATAAGAGACTCAGCTAAAATAACACACTTGGATTTGCAGCGCAAGCTTCAGTGAAGCTTTAATAATTTTCTGGAGAATAATGCAACTGATTGCTTAGAAAAATAACATATAAAAATGTTAAAAAAGATAATTTTCCTTACATGTCGAAATAATCAAAATAATTTCAATGTACTTTGTATAATTAATGAAAAAGTTATAGGTAATTCCACGATTAAATACTCTATTAAATTACATGGATAGGCAAGAAAGACTGATATAAGATCATATTCATGGTAGGATCTCACAATTATGATTAAATATTTCATTTTCCGATATCCCATAACCAATGAAACGATTCAAATAACATCTGTATAGATGAACTCAAGGCAACTCTAGATATAACAAGATCTAACTATAAATACCGCCCTTAAATTGCAAAGTATTGGAATGTAAAATAGCAATACAAAGAGAAACGTGACTTTTAAATAATAAAATATAACGGACTAAGAAGTGCAATAAACGAAGAAATATCTGAAAGACAAGTATCTGCCAACAAGTGTCTAACAACGAAGTGACCGTTCGCTTTCTCCAGCGAGGAGATTTTATTAAAATAAAAATTTACGCGACTTGCTTTCCGAAGAGGAAGCTCGTAGCGTACGGCTGTGGCAACGCTATAGGCAAATCTCGTTTGATAAACAATGGAACGGAACCGATGGTAGATGTACACTTGGTTAAGCTGCAATCGAGCGAGGCGTACGAATGGATTTGGGCTGTACGGTGGTTTCGCTCGAGACGTTACCGATATTATCCGCTTGATAAGCACGGCTTACTGCGCGAACAGTCGACTCTCGAGGATGGTATCCGTGTAACACACCAGTGTGACACCGTACATCGAGGAGCGGAACGTATCACGGATCCGTTGTCGAAGTTAACCGCATGTTCTTCAGAATAGCGGTATATACTTGACTTGTCCCGGCTGAATTTCATTCGTCGCGCACGTATCCGTGCACGTGCGAGCAAGCGCGCGTAAACTAATGTCCGTCTCTCGATTTTATACACACGCACACACACAGTTTCATGTATAATTTATGCGAGCTCATCGTGAAAAAAATCTAATATTCTCTGCACAGAGAGAAAAGGACATTCTTGCTCGAAAAATATCGAAAAATATTTTTGACATGTTAATCTTCAAACATGTTAACGTTAAATGAAGATAAGTTACTCGCAAAAATATATTTTATACGATTTTTTTGACGAAGAAAAATCTGTGCTCTTGTTCCTCAAAAATAATGTCCATTAGTAAAGAACACAAAATATTGAATTAGGAATATGTTTTCATATGTGATGCCCCACCGGTTTCTGTATCTACTTAAAACTATGTACTCAAAATAATAGTCATTGCTTTCTATATAAAACAATCATTGTTTCATATATAAGCAACGATATACAATATTGTTAGAAGAATTTTATCGTCTTGAATTTGAACAATTATTTGTTGAATTGAATAAAATATATTGTGATATGCAATGTAATTTATCTTTGTTTAACACTCTGTAATTTCATTTGAAGATTGACATACCAAAAATGAAGCTATTTTCCAAACAAGAATTTTTTTATGTGAGAATATTGTGTATAATCTGTGTTTACTTCGAACGAATAGTTTTAAAAAGACACACGAGTATGTTATTGCTAGTCATTCGACTTGTTTATCCAGCTTTCTGCCATGTTGAGTCACAAGTTAGTCATTAGGTAGTGTTGAATCGATTAAAATTTCCTTGGACTAAAATAATCGACAAACCAATAATCAAAATTAATCAATTAATCATCATATATAAAATTACAATCACAATTAATTTTACCGATCCATAAAATTAATTATTCAGTGTATAATCAATTACATCCAAGTTTGACATTGTAGTTTGATGAAATAAAATTTTCATTGAACTGAAATAATTGAAAGGTAAGTTAATGGTCAAAATTAGTCATCATATATAAAATCATACAAATAATTCTATCTTAATTAATAAAATCTATCTTAGATTAGTAAAATTAGTTCATAGTATCATAGTAAAATTAGTTCGTAATATCATAGTAAATTAGTTCATAGTAATAATAGTAATCAAACTTTGATGATGATTAATTATATCTTGATTAGTAATTAATTTCACTTGATTAATAATTAATTCATTAAATTATTTATGATTGCATACATGATAACTGACTAGTTTTGGTGATTAATTTGCCGATTATTTTCGTCAAAGGAAATTTTCATTGATCAATACCTAAGATTGCCGTTAGGGATCGCAAGGGAACGGTCAACGTTCTGGAAATACGTTTATGTCGAATTACACCAATTGGCTTCGCATGGAGCGGTTGCGAAATCGCTCGAGAATGTTTCAGTTTTTAAACAATGCCATCAGCGAGAACTCGCGTAGGTTTTGTGTGCGTGATACGTGCGATCTTCTCGCGTAGCACGTTACACGCTGAGGGAGAAACAATCTACTATAATGGCGCGATTCGTGGCCGAGGGATTAAAACTCACGGTTTTATTTGCGCGCGGTACGGCGTGTATCTCGGCGCCAACCCACATGTCTGCCTCACATTAGATACGTGAGTACAAATGAAAGTGGCAGGTACCGTTACTGTGTGCGCGCGCGCGTGCGAGCACGCGAGCACTGCGTTACGACAAAAGCTTTTTCTACGCGCACGTGCATGCTAGTCGCTTTCGTCCGCCAATTAAGACACACCAGCAGTTACCAACGTTATCGTCAACGTGCGATTTTCCCCGAACGCGAGGGAGACCATTGTTCCCATAAATATCTGAAAGCTTCATTAGTCAAAGAAGAACAGAAATCGAAATGAAATTCAGCCCGTATGCAAATATCGAAATAATGAAATCGCGAAAGTCAGAGCGACAAATAATATCGCCGTTGTTAATTTCGTCGCCGCCACGTCGCGAATATCACCGCGAATATTTACTCGAATCGATCCACCACGAATAACTGTTCTCGCCTCGCTCTGCAAAATATGATTATGCGTACGTGTAGGTGCGCGCTCGCGCCGACAAAGCGACGGTATCCCTTAGATACTCGACGTCGAGTAAGAGAGGGAGAGAGAAAGGAAGTCGCGAATTTCTTTCTTCGAAGACGACCGCGTGAGCGTATTAAACGAATCGATTGAAAGTCGCATGGTGCCTCATGGCGGATCATGGGCATTTCGTTCTAGCCAATTAGCAGCAGCAGGCTATCATGCTCCGGCAAGTAAGCTGGGACACTAATTAGATATGCGTCGACCACACGAGATAACCGTTGTCCCATGTTTGTGAAGCGGGAAACTGATGACCTGACCATCGACAAGCTAACGCAACTCACGTCGAAGCACGCGCACGCGTTGATTCATCCAGCCAAATTCTCGGCCTCAGGATAACTGTAACCGTTTTTATCACTTCCTCTCGCGAGGCAAGTGCGCGTCGAGTGAAATCTTCTTCGCGATCCGTAGCGAAAGACCGGGGATTTAATCGGGTAACGCGCGGGACACGATTCGCGATCTTGCAGTGTAATCGCGGACGACGAACTTGCGTAAGTTTTGTATGTAACTTCTCGTCACCGCAATAAGGACGCACACAGAAAAATGCGTGCTGCATTTAAATAAATGGCACTTGTGACGAGCATTTCATATGTTTATACATCCACAAATCTATCATGAGTTCATCATAAACACCAAATAGTACGACCAAGCCCCTGTAAACTCCTCTTTCTAAACCTTTGAATATTCCAATTAATGATACAATACTTCCAATTTGAAGCTATGTCGACCTAAAACGTTATGCAATCTCAATTGTATGACTGTTGAGATTGCAACTTTTTGGACTGTATTTCCCAAACGATTACGAGAATAATATTGAAATTTTATATTCTTAATCTACTTGTCTTAAGTTTCAAATCGATGTATCATTTATTGGAATATTCAAAGTTTTACAAAATCCCATGGAAAAAGGGTAATATTCGGCTGCACTCTTTCTTCAAAATACTTTCTGAATCTTAGTGACTTCAATATTTCAATCAAGAATATTGAATTAAAATAAAAATTCAGTTTACTTTACTTTAAAGTCGAACCAACTTATTCCTCGTTAAAGTTTTACAACCGAACTCGGAATTAGTTGCCCATTTCGGTCAATTCTCGGGAGCTACGCTTTCTATTTTCCCCTTGCGGGCCACGCAAGTGACGGTCGCGGCCAGTCGCGGCTTTAAGCTTGCCGCTCGCGGCAAGGGAAAGATAGAAGGCGTAGCTCCAGAGAATCGGCCGAAATGAACAACTAATTCCGAGCTCTGTTTTACAATATTTTGGTAAAGAAAATAAATTCTTTTTCGAACACTCAAAGATGTATTTAAAGAAAAAATATGACGATAACTGATATATAAGTAACAACTGTACAAGATTTGTGTGTAGAATTTAATAACTATTTTATAGTTATTACAACTAAAAGTTCAGTTGCAATAACAAAATAGTTGCTACAAAATAGTTTATTAAACTATATACATTACAATTCTGCATGCAAAGCTTGTTTTTCTCTGAGTATGGTAATGAGCTTTTTTCAAATTTATGACATTTATCTTAAGACTTTTATAAAGAAATTTCTTGATAATACATTTAAAGATAATAAGAATATTTAAATATCCTTTGTATTGAAGGAAAGTAAATACGATAACAGTTCTGTTATCGTTGAATATTAATATTCAACGATAACAGAACATCCTGTTGAGAAAACTCAGTTTATTTTTCTTCTTTTAACTCAGTTTACTTTCCTTCAACACAAAGGATATTTAAATATTCTTATTATCTTTAAATGTATTATCAACAAAATTTCTTTATAAAAGTCTTAAGATAAATGTCATAAATTTGAAAAAAGCTCATTACCATACTCAGAGAAAAACAAGCTTTGCATGCAGAATTGTAATGTATATAGTTTAATAAACTATTTTGTAGCAACTATTTTGTTATTGCAACTGAACTTTTAAAAAATCATAAATTAGAAATATTAAATTGTAAAGAATATATATACGGAATTTTTATAAGAATAAAATTAAATAAAAAATTTAATCAAACTTCGAAAAAAGCAAGAGCAAAGAAATTCGGGTTTGCAATAAAATAAATTGAATGGGAATGTAACGCGCAACGGTAAACTGAGCTGGATGCCGATAGCAGCGATTAACGAATAGAGATTGATTGAGGCAAACTGATGATTATTCGTGACAACAGTCGACCGGGAATGCCGTGTTTGATACGAGAAGCAAACGCGCTCGGATCGAGTAGATCATCGACGGATGATCGTCGCCCACTGCCACCGCGGCCGTGATTCGAGTTCGACGAGGTATAACGTTACACCCAAATTCCTGCCTGTGAATAACTGTAACCCGGTTCTCGACGATTGCACAGCTACAGGCGTCCGCGGTAACCACATCGTCAACGGCACTGTGAGTATTAACAGCGTCCCTGGTAACCAGAGAAAAGGTGATGCAGGATACCACTAAGTGGAAAGAGTCGTTAAGAGATCGAAAACGAGATCTTAGAGACCACCCAGTCTTATCCGAAAGAGAGAAATTTCGTTAAATCTAAGATTCTCTCCTTTCTTTCTCTTGCGAGAGAACGAGATTATAAACGTCGGGAACAGAACACACTCTCTGAGTTGAATTCTTTGACCGAATTATTATTCTTCTACGTTATTGTTGGTTTCCATTAGAGTGATAATGAGTAAGTAGTACGGTAGTTTACACCTCTCAACTTTATCTTCGAACACTTCAGTATATCTGACTGAAATATCTAATGTCCCAGTCCCTCAAGTATTATCCTAACGGAGATAAAAAAAAATGCTTAATCTTGATAAGGGATGTCTATTAGAAAGAAAGAAAATCGGTCCTCTGAGTCGCCAACTCGGGTCTCTCCTTCATCAGTTCGTTCATTCACTCTGTGAATGACATTTCACAAAATCATACTCCACGACTCGGTCATTGTCCACGAGATAACTTGTCCTTCGCGAGATAGAATTGACAACGCGAAAGGAAGCTGATTACTCTTACTCGCGATCTTGAATCCCTCTTCGTCATACTTGATCGCACAACTGATTTCACGACGATCAGCTGTGAACTTCGCCGAACTTTTCGCCCCTCAACTTCTAACAGGCTACCTGCCAGGATTCTGAACACGATTAGATGAGTGCTATCAAATTACGAGAAGATCGAGCAACGTGACAATTACGCCGTGCTCGTGAACTCTGTCCTTCCTTCTCTCTCTCTTTACTTCCTAATTGAATTTTCGATCGACTTCCCTCGTTGTGGAGGAGTCACGGTGTCGGGTGCATGTGCCAGGTGCTTCGAGTGTGCTAAATGGATAAATAAAAGTCTAAACCGTCGGCTGACTTAATTGAATATAATCTCATGCTCAGTGTGCGACCCACGATTACGGTTATCCGTTCCTCCTCTTCATTTTGCACGAATTCGCAATTAAGAAGGCGCGTGAGCGTAAGCGCGCCGTTACATTGAAAGAATCGCTCGTGTTTGTGTGTTTTAACAATCACACAATTAATTACGCAACATTCGCGTTTAGCCTCCACATCGCGAAAGCGTTTTACACTTCGCCTCGTGCTTACGACATGCGCAGCTGAACATGTTTCCGTTCGTCTGTTGTGGATGATAAATGAGCTTCAACGTAATAGGACGACGATCCGTCATGCCGTCCGATCGTGCTTCGACATCGTGGGACGTTAATCCGTTCCGAAATTATAACCGCGCTTACGAGAAAATGCAAACAGACCAAAGTAGATCCGGGCGTAATTAATAACGTCCGATGGTGAATTAAAGTGAGCTGTTAAAAGTAGATCTTGGTATGCCGTGAGAACGTGTTGGCGCCGATTACCACCGACACCCCGCGATAATCAAATACACTTACGTCACGCAATTACGTCCAGATGGAATCGGTTCTTCATTCCGTGAGGACGTTCACGAGGAGGTTATCGTCGCGAATGTTATGGTCAGGGATGTTGCCTGAATTGCGCTCATCCAGCACCGCTTTGCAAATTCTGGCATAAGTCATTAATCACTTCGGCAAGTAAGGTAGAAAGGAGAGTGCGAAGGATAAAGCCACTAACGAAACATGAACTCGCGTGAACTTGTCTTCCGCAATCACTCTTCAGGTAAAAATACCGATACCTGGACACTAGTAACTTTGGTATCTAACCCTGTACATTCTCGTTGCTTTGGTCTTTATACACGGAAAAGAAGATTTGGTCGAATTAACCAAATATCTGGTCGAATATGAACGATCCAGAAATTCCGATTGAAATAATCCGAATTCTGTTTAAGTTAACAAGATTTTTGGTTGACTTAAACAGAATTCGAGTTACTTCAATCGGAATTTCTGGATCGTTCATATTCGACCAAATATTTGGTTAATTCAACCAAACCTTTTTTCCGTGTAGAAATGGAATATTTGAACTTTTAACAGATAGAATATACAGGGTGTTTGACGATAACATATAAAGCTCTTATATAGATTAAGTCAAATTAGATCAAATTAAACCAAAAATTTCTCTACCATTTTGGAAACAAGCACGTACAAATTTGGATTATTAATTAAAGAAGATTGATCACGTGCGATACAGAAGTTGAGCTGTGATGGCGACGTCTGCCATCGTGTGCTTGTATATCAGGTCAAACTAGACAAAAATGCACTGGAAAAAGGATTTTGTCATTGAAACGGAAACTTGGTACACCGGGCCGAAATTTGGTTAAAAGGGAATCGATCACTTGTCTAGTAATGGCGAACAAAAAATTTAATTGCCGTTTGTGCATTTTGCTTTCTCATTGATATAGCTTACTTGACACAAGTAAAAAACACAATAATGCCAACCCAATCGTATGTACCAAATATTTTAGTTACAAATACAAAAATAATCTTGCCAATGTGTCTTCTACCATTTTGCAAATAATCACGTAGATTTTCATTTATTAATTCAAGAAGATTTGTGAATGATTGTATTCAATCGCGCTCGCCAATGTTCCTTAATTCATAACTAAAAATCTACGAAATTATTTATAAAATGATAGAACATTTTTGTTACTTAATTTCTTATGTAATGTAAATAAGTTATGAACTTTATAAACGCCTATCATCTGTTTTTAAATTCTCCGAAGTTTTGCTTCTGTAATTCTTAAGTTTTCACAGGTAAATTTCATATTTATATATTTTTCAGGAAAAAATGTCGCTTAAATTCAACAATTTCATGAATTTAACCGTTCTATTTTATTAATATATTTTTTTAGATGCATGACGATTTTTTTAGATGAGAGACGATCATGCCTCTTTTTCTCTAGCGCGAAAAGTTAATGTTTTCAAATATTTTCAAATTATAACATTTTTATTTTTCATAAGTCATCGTATCGTATTAAACTTAATTTCTTAAAACATACAAACGTCGCCGCTCATTTATTTTCACAGATCATTTATTAGTCGTCTTAATTAATACGTAATTATTTATAAAATGATAGAACTTTTTCGTTTAACTTAATTTCTAATATAAAACATACAACGATAAACGTCGCCGCTTATTCATTTTCATAGATCATTTATTAGTCGTGTTAATTAATAACTCAAAATTTTACGTAATTGTTTGCAAGATGGTAAAAGAATTTTGTCGAATTTAATTCGACGTAATCTACACGAGAAATTACGTCAGACACGCTACATACACATATTCTATGTCGAAAGTTAAAATATTCGTATTTAAAATTCAAAACAATAAGAATGTATCTAGAGTTAGATGTCAGTATAGTCAGTGCCCAGGCATTAAATGTTCTTGGATTGATGTAATATTACCATATAAACATTTGACACACCAATTATGTAAATATAGATAAATAAAATTGTTTACAGCGCCCCTTCATCTGCGCTTGACTCTTATTTTCATTGATATTAGTGCTTTTGCCTTATTATCTCATGTTTTCTGCGAACGCGCGAAGCTAAATGTTTCGGAGAAACGTTGTTTTCTCTTTCAGAGATTGAGACTAATATCTAGCTTTCGTTTGTGTTTCAGATGTGCGATCGGCGAAAACAGGCCTGGGCCGCCGTCTTCATCGGCAACGTGTTGATCCATACCGCGGTTATCGCCAGTCCAATCTATGTTCCTCAATTTCAACCGGGAAGTAAGTCTTTACATTCGCTCTATTATTATTCCCCAGGAAGAGTATCAATAGTTCTCCGTCGGATAGTATCGGTTAGCCGCAGTTCGGGACGGGGATTTCTCTGTAACGCGCGTTACTTAATGATCGCAATTTGCTGATTAAATTGCCGTTACGTCGTCTTACGGAAATTGCACGGTATGCCTTCGGCGTATATCGACCTCCAATTTGCTCATTACAAGTAGCTTTAATTGAACTTAATTGCGGACATAACCGAATTAACGACCGAAATAAACTCGCCGCATTCTTTTGTGAGAATCACGCTCCTCTCCGAGAAGCTAATCGTCGATCGCGGACGATATTCGCGCGAAATGTCACCGATCCTTGTATTTTCGGCAATACCTAAATCCTCAAACCCAGAAATCTGCGATTATCGCACTTCCCAGTGAAATCTCTTCGTGGTATAAATCATGCAGAAAACCTAATTTTCTCTAATTCAAGAGAGGGAGAATTAAATAAAATTTTACATTAGAAAAAGGATTTTGTTGTCGAAACGAAAATTGTAGTACATCGGTTTATAATTTGGTTAAAATAGGATCAATCAAATATTTGGTAAATGCAATCAAAAAAATTAATTGCCGCCATATGTGTTTTGCTTTCTCCATAATACATGTACTTGGCATAAGTGAAAAATATGTAATGTCAACTAAATTTTGTATGTGTGTGTGTGTGTGTGTGTGTGTGTGTGTACAAAATATATTAAATTCAAATTCAAAAATAATTTTTTTAATATATTATCAGAGAAAATTAAATCCTTATCAGTTCTATTTCGGTAATATCTTTTACCATTTTCCTAAGAATTTATTTATATTATCTTATTCATGAAGATTACCTCGTGATATATATTAAAATACAAAGAATTTTAATTTCCTGCACGAAGAAAAAAGTTAGGATTTATATTAATATGAAGTTTAGTGGTAATGAATAAACTTCTAACGCATTTTAGTTGAGGGAAACGGAATTTTTGGTTCCTAAAATTAAATTTGGGTCATGAGAACCATAGAGATAAGACTATCAGAAATAATCTGTTTTTCAAGTAACCTTGATTCTTTTATTAAGACCAAACTTCACATTAATACAACTAAATTCTTTTCCTCCATGTATAATTCCATATTTTAAATAAAAACTTTTGCTGAAAGAATTTTTTAATGAAATGAGTTCGTTTTGAATAAAGAGGGGTTTCAAAAAATTTTGCTACGGGTAAAATTATATATATATATATATATATATTTTTTTTTTTTTATGTAAATAACAGAGAGTCTAATTTTCTTTAATCCAAGAGAAATGGAAGAAGAGAGAGAAAAGCTAAATCCATATTAGCCCTGATTCGGTAAAATGTTTTATTTAGAGAAAGAAATAAGAACTCGCAAACGAAGATATCAATCAAAAAATAGGAAAAAGGGCAATTCGAGTTCAAGCACAGGACTAATAGTGCTATATACCATATGGGTAAAAACCTTCCTTGTGTTAGGAAATCGTGTAATATTTATTGAACATGAATAATCAATATAAAACAATCATACGTTTCGGCTCAACCATGAACCCTCCTCAGTGATAATAAAACTCAAAGTTTACGACACGAACGCATTACAATTAGTAAAAGACCTGCGCATGAGGAACGCTTTTACTTAAAACGCCTGATCTCAGAAATGATTTTCATCAAATTTCAGAAGCAAGGTCTTAACTCACAAAAAGATACTGAATATTTGGGCACCAGCTACTGCGGCTTGTTATGAAAATAAACTTTGTTTTGGTTTCTTTCTCTCCCACAAGTCGTTTCCGCAATGTTAATGCTAGGCATATAAATTTGTAACTATTTGTATTTCGAAGACGTGGCGATGTTATCGTTGACAGGATCGGTTTACTTTTAGCTGAACTCAACAAAGGTATTTTATATTGTCAGTTTTAATTATTTATTATATTTCCATTTTACTTATTTTTATTTTATTTTATATGTTTTTTATAGTTATGACGGCTACTTCTCAATATTAATTTATTACTTAATATTATTTCGGTAACGGTTTTATCGGCTTTAATATTGCGACTAACATTCATGTCAATTTGCGCAGGTCTTTTACTAATTGTAATGCGTTCGTGTCGTAAACCTTGAGTTTTATTATCACTGAAGAGGGTTCATGGTTGAGTCGAAACGTATGATTGTTTTATATTGATTATTCATGTTCAATAAATATTACACGATTTCCTAACACAAGGAAGGTTTTTACCCATATGGTATATAACACTATTAGTCCTGTGCTTGAACTTGAATTGCCCTTTTTCCTATTTTTAAAATGTTTTATTACTTTCCTAAAAGAATTTACTAATATTATTATTTGTAAAGAATATTTCGCGGTCTAAATAATGCAAAGAGTCTAATTTTCTTCAATTTGAGAGAAAGAAAAAGAGGGAGAGAGTTAAATCGTTATTAAATCTTGATTCGCGCACGGATTTATTACTTTTCTAGGAAATTGTTTACATTATCATTTATATAAATATTATTCTGACCAGCATTTCTTCTTTCTCCCATTGTTTTTTAATACAATATCGTAAAATGCAATCTGAAATCTCGATTCAGCTGTGACACGAATCTCGCGCCGGTGTACCTAGAAGTATACGTACGATACACTTCTGTTTGTCCTGCTGGTTCTTTCACGCTCGTTGCATTTTCCTCGTGTGTCAGCTGAGTAACGGATCGGTACACGAATACCAGCAACGAGCCACGGCGAGGCACGATCGTTTTCTACGCGTGTGCGTGAGCGCTTACCTGTCTCCGTCACGCGGCGACATTGAACCTACCTTGAATTCGTGCTCGAACGGAACGTGGGCGGACTGGTCAGTTTTCTGTACAAGTAGGTCAACTGCGGTCATCGGGGAGCCGCGTGACTTAATGATTTTTCCGTCATCCTCTCGAACTAGCCGCCGACGTTTGACCTGCGACCGTTCTGAAGCGAGGTTCAGGGTTTCATGGGACGTACGGTTATCTCTCCCGTTGTGTTTAGCCGATCCTTTACCAAGATATTCTTTGTCGTATTTGACGTTTCTGTCATCTCTGCTGTTAACACGTGGCGCGTGTCAAAACTTTTGTCGGCATGTAAACAATTAATTTAAAGCGTAATTGATTGACTGAATAACTTGTCAAAATAACCGAGAGAAGAAATATATGAAAAATTTAAGAAAATATTTATTCAGTAGGTATCAGAAATATATTTATTTAATTCTTTACTTGATAATGTTCCTCTTAAGCAACATCGATTTTTCATAAGCTATATGCAAGAACGATAGATTCAGGACGTAATTATTTAGCTGTTGCTCACTATTGAGTAACACCTGTTCTGTTCGTCACTATGTAGTTTCGATTTTTGCCACTATATAACAAAAATTGTCGAGAGAAAATATGTTTTCATAATGATATTTTGAAAATAACTTTACTGCATTTAGAAGATGTTATTTGCTTCATTTAAATACAAAATTGAAAAATTTTTCTCCTTGAACTTTTCTAAGTCTGTCAAATAAGAGTAGATTCAAGTTTTTTTATTTAAGCACTCCGAATCTATGAAATATTGACTTTTGGGACTTGGCGAAAACTATAACATATTGAAATTTCAGCCAATTTGACCGAAAACCATTTTCCATAGGTTTTGTGCGGGGTCCTTTGATACACCAGGGCAAAATTTGATTAAAATGGGATTAACTAAATATTTTGTAATTGCAACCAAACAACTTAATTGTCGCCTGTGTGTTTTGCTTTCTCACTTAATACATCCTACTTGACATAATTATTCTAAAAGACATGTAATGCCAATCAGATCGTATGCCAATTGTAATCAAATATTTTAATTCCAAGTACAAAAATAATTGTTTTCAGTGGGATACAAGTTAAAAGGAGTGCGTTATATTTCGGTATAGAGGACATTCTTCACAATCGCGTTTCATTCAGTCATGACGTTGTCGCGCCGCGCCGCGACGATACACGGAGCCCCGTTGACGGCTTGATTTCCTTTGTGCGATAACGCTAAACTTCCGTTTCCAAGCGACTTCCGTTCCGCGATCAGATAAAGCACTTTCCTAGCGTGATCCGTGGATGCGAGTGAAATCCTTCGCGCTCGAACGCGTGGGCGTGCGGCACGCGCGTTCCCGCAGTTCGGCTTGAAATTCCGCCAGAACTGCAGAAAGGCGTCACCAACTTTCTTCCACGCCGGTGACTAACTAACGCGCGCGTCACTTCCGTTAGCACACATTTTCTACGCGGAAGGATGACGAACGGACGTGTAGGACTTTTTGGGTGTGCGGTCTGACCGACTGACCTGGTAGAGAGGCGAGCGCCCGCAACCGCCCTGGGACTGTAAAACAATTTTACGCTTGATTTTCACTAACCACGAAACGTCCGTTGGGTCGGCCGCTCGTCGGCAAAAGAAAGTAAACATTTGCGGAAAAACGACAGCGTTTTAACGACCTCTTTTGTGCCGATTGCGTCGCGTGAAAACTGCACCGCAACTGATCCATGGTCGGGGCGCGCGGTCGATTACCGGTGGATTTAAACGTCGCTTGTTAATTCACGATTCACTTGATTTACTAAATAATATTAACAATAATAACAGTAATATTGTTATATATGCGTATAATGAATAAATAAAATCGCAGACACCAGCCAAGAGTCCTTACTTTTTCGCGAGTTTTTCGAATTTTATACTTCAGCCAAAAAAAATATAATCTTATTTTTAGCGGAATCCTCTCATGTATTACAATGCCGCGGGACACATGAAGTTAATTGGAATCTCTCTCTCTTTCTCTCTCTCTCTCTCTCTCTCTCTCACTCACTCAAAAAGATATAATCTTATCTTTAACGGAATCATCTTATATATAGCCTCAGGAGGAATATTTTAAGATTACTATACAAGAAGAATATATTCTAAGCACAATATTCTTAAAATTAGAGGAATTTCATTTTTCACGATATAAGCAAGGGTAAAATCCTTTAGAATTTAGAAAATTTTGCTAAGAATAAGATTATATCTTTCTGAATGTTTTTTATTTAATTTTATTTAGACCAAAAATAATATATAATCTTATTTTTAACAGAATTCTCTTGCATATGGCCTCAAGAAGATTTTTCTAAAATGAAAAGGAAAATATTTCACAATGTTCTTAAAATTAAAGGAATTTCGTTTTTCATTTTCAAGTTTTGCTCTTAACAAATTTCTTAGTAAGAGGGCATTCTGCTTCCAACAAACATATTTCTCTTAATTCAAAAGAGGAAAAAATAGAATAATATCTAGAAGATTTCTTACTACTTGTTCACTTTATTAGAAGAAGAAGAGGAATAATCTTTCGGTTGATTTTTCGCTTAGAATATGGGATTATAGTAAATAGAACTTTGTAATTAGAGTTAATTTCTTAGGTGTTGGAACATTTTCCTTTTGGTTCTGGAAAAACCCTCTTGAGGCCATATACTTGAGGGCATGTCAAGCTCTTCTTCGTAATTTTTGTGAGAACGTAGAACGGATTGAGATTAATATAAAAGTCCTATACCGTTTTACGATACTCACAACAATAATCCAGATATTAATTAAAAAAGATTAGTGAATGATCACGCGATATGGTAGATGAGCTGTAGTAGCGATGTGTGCTGTTGTGTGCTTGTATATTAGGTGAAATTGAACAAAAAAGCCCTTTAATTGCGTGAGACACTCTATATAAGAAAATTTCCACTAAGAATAAAGTTATATTTTTTGAGGTCTTTAATGATAGAGAGCGTCAGGATTTTGCTGCAGGCGCAAGACTTACGCAAGCCGAGGAAGTTTGACAAGAAAGGAGTCTTGATATATTTCGCTTGAAAATCGTATCTCTCAACTTTACGATTCTACTTTCTCCTCTGCGTAGTTATGCGACTAAATACGATCGGAATATTATGGCACCCTGTGTGTTCGATAACGAACGAACGTTCACCAATGATCGGCGATCTGTCACTTTCTTTGGCGCGATGTTCGCACGAAATACCGTTCGTGAATCTTTCAGGCGCGAGTCGAGGACGCGCCTGGTCCAGTCAGGTTCCTCGGGGGTCAGGGTATGCTCGTTTAATCACGCTTAGCCGAGGTATCCCGGAATGTGCATGGTGGTTTCGTTGGGCCGGAGGCCTCGAGGAGAAAGAAAGAGAGAAAGAAAGAGAAAGAAAGAATGAGACAAGAAAGATCGAAAGAGAGGAAGAAGAAGGAAGGGGAAGAGGCGAAGGAGAAGGAGATGGAGGAGAAGATCGTGAGGTATCTTAGAGGGAAGCAGGCTGTTACATTAGGCTATGACTGTGACCCACTTTTGGGTCGGGCAACTAGCTCATACATTGAAACTTAACGGTACCGGGATGCTTCGGCTTGCCTGACATCAATTCGTTCCTCGATAATGCGGCGGCATGCGCCGTAAACGCGTTAGCGGTGTTTCGCAATCGATCGTCGATAAAACCGCGATCGCGAACGAGGCGGCTCCGATTCGAATTTATTCGCGGAGATCGCGAATTTATTCGCGACCTCCGTCTCGATTGCCGGCGTCCGAACGTCGTGGATGAGAACGACGCGGGGAATTTCGGACTTCACGACGCTTACCGTAAGCACACGTAGCTTCTTTTTGAGACTGCGTACATTGCTCCTTTTTAAAGAATGTCTAATCGTGTAATGGAAGCGTTTACCGCGCGCTATTGAGGGCGATGTATAACGACGTCGCGAGTCTTCGTTAATATTTCAGCATCGTCTCTACTCGCGCCCGAAAGGTCGTGGTCTTATTTTCTAGTGCGAGGAACACACTTCTTTATCTTCCTGCGCGCGCTCCTCTTCCGCGACTAACTGTATTGCACGACCGTATGAATCATTGTCAAAGCAGACTCCTGTCATTCCGTTATACGCCTCTGATATTCCCGACTTTTTCAGTTTCACGCGTGACATCTGTCTTGGTTTGTTTGCTCGCCAGCGTAATTTGCCCGGAGGTTCGGAAAGAGAGATTTTCCACCATCGGATATCGTGATTTCCCTCGCTAGTGTGCGCACGCACGATTTTCAAGTTCTCCCAGCAGAAAGCGCAGAACGTAGCTATTTCTCTCGGAATAAATAGATGTCATGAATAATATTAACCTGTTAAGACCCACAATTATGTACATTCACTTTGGATCCTCTCTCTCTCCCTAGACTTTTTATATTGGCAAAGTAATAATTCTGTCAATATGATACTATTGATCCGTCCCAGATAGAATTATATTCTCAACGCGTGAAACAGTGACTTGCCCGTTGAAGAAATCAATATAGTGATCGTGTCATAAGATGGTGTCATTGATTTGACCTTGGATGGCGCCGCTAAGGTCAGGTCAACATCACCTTTGTTTTTTTCAATAAAAATATGTATTTTTTATTACGGAATTTTATTCTGCGTAAAGAAACAAACAGCTTTTGTTTGAAAATTTTTCATACGACCCTCATTTTTTAAGATATTTACGGAAATATCTACAGAATTATTGGTTTTAATAAATTTTTACTCGAATTTTATCAACTTTACCGAAAAATGGCAAGAGATAAAAATTGCTTATTTTCTTCTCATCTAAGAATTTTCTTCAAGAAAATGCAAGAAAATGTACTAAAAAGTTAATAAAAAATTCTTAGAGCCCGATGAGAAGAAAATAAGCAATTTATATCTCTTGCCATTTTTCGGTAAAGTTGATAGAATTCGAGTAAAAATTTATTGAAACCAATAATTGTAGATATTTCCATAAATATCTTAAAAAATGAGGATCGTATGAAAAAAAATTTCAAACAAAAGCTGTTTGTTTCTTTACGTAGAATAAAATTCCGTAATAAAAAATATATATTTCTATTTAAAAAAGCAAAGTTGACGTTGACCTGATCTTGGCGGCGCCATCCAAGGTCAAATCAATGATACCATCTTATGTACATCTCGAAACCATACAACTTTTCTTTGAAACGTTTTTTTCTAAAATGCTCTGTTTCCGAGATAAAAGGGGTGTACGGGTGGTCTCAGACACTCTGTATATATATATATTAATTTATTTTATTTATTTTAATGATTTCAATCATCATTAATTATAATTTATCATTAGTATTATTATTATTTAGTGTTCTTAATTGTATCATTCGTTATATTATTATTGTGTAAAGCCGTCGGAAATAACTGTCAATTTTGACAGTTTGGTATGTTCCTAATCTTTCATTGTCTCTGAGCGTTTTATAATCCACCGTACAATAATTATAGGTCTGTTCTTTTCAACTGCACTACTGCATTGGTGCAATAAGTTAGAATAAGACAAATATATTTTATCTTACTTTAACATGTTGCAACAGTGCAACTGAAAAGAACAGAGCATATGTATAATCAATTGGAAATCGGTTTGCACGCTTTTTATCCAATAAAGTTGCAATTCTTCAAGTTGTCAGAATTGAAAACTATACGCTGACGTGTATGCAATAATAGGTTGTGCCGCGAAGTGACAATATAAAGTGTGACATTTGTGAAATTTGACAGAGAGAATTTTTTAAAATTAAAACAACTCGCACATTATTTGGAGAAGTAATTTTTATTTATTTATAATATTAAATATTATTTAATATTATTTAATATTATTTATAATAATTTATATATTACTGCGCATAATATGTCAGCAGTGGCTCGCCATTTTGACAACTCGAAGCATTGCAATTTCATTCGATAAAAAACTTCAGACTTTTATTTGTGAGTTAAGGAACGCATTCGTCTTGTCTAACGGGAAAGTCTGTTTTTTTCCACTAGGAGAATTCTCTCATTGAATAGGACGGATACGTTCCTAAGCTCACAAATAAAGCCTGACATATCCCTAAGGGTGAATGTACACTTAGAAAATTGTACTTTCCCGATACTTCTTGAGATTTCTCCCATTGGACAGTACAAATATGTTCCTAAACTCACAAATAAAAACCTGACAATCTTCCTAAGGGCGAGTGCATACTCAGAAAATCGTACTTCTCGACGGTCAATTTTATATGGATCACAAGACTCTTCATCTTTTATGACTATTTTACACAAAAAACAATTTCTATTTAAACGGGATTGATATCTGGATCCTAAAGGGTTAATTAGCTTTTAATAATTCTGTCCTCCCTCGATGGACCCATTAACTTCCGATATGATATTAATAAATCAATGAAGTGTCTTACGTATCGTCTGCGTGGCCGTCATTGATATTCGCGACTTCATCATCATAGTCCGCCGCGTCGGAGTATTATCCGTCATACTCGCGCTGCATATTTCCTTTTTAATTCCGTCTCGCAATTATACCGGCGTTTATACCGGGCCCCGCGTCTTCCATCATCCACGATCGCGAAATGATCGCTCCGTTGAATGCTCGGCGCGAGACCATTAAATGAGGGAATTATAAGCGATACGATGCGTTGACGATACGAGAGTAAAGTGTTACGATGCAAATGTAGAACGTGTATCGTGAATGAACAGTTATAGATACATCGCGGGTGAAGGTTGATATATATACTTACTTCGGGGAGGTTTAGAAATCATGAAAGCATTTATTAGATGCTTGCAAAAGTTCGTAAGATTATAAATAGATGGCTGTAATAACGACTTAGTAATTGTTTTTCTTTAAGTTTGCTATTTAGTTTCTAAATGTTAACCATATTCGATCAGAATTGATGATTGATAAGTCACAGTTTCGAACAATACGTTACATTTAACACCATTGAAGATGGGACCGAATAAGATTTATCTTTGCCACTAGATGCTTCACCACCTTAATCGAGGTGAAACTTTTGCACAACTGATTTGTAAGACCTATGAGAATATTGTGTACGTTGCTATCTGTGAGAAGTAGTTTAGAAGATTTTAAAATGGTGATTATGATGTCAACGACAAGCCATGTTCTAGTCGTTCAAACGAGATGGAAAACAACGAATTGGAACAAAAATTTAGTCTAAACGAGATGGAAAACAACGAATTACTCAACGAAAACTTGGTCTAAACATTAAAAGAGTTTGCAGGATAGCTTGGAGTTGATGAACCAATGGTATCTCGCCATTTGAAAGCAATGGGAAAAATGGCTTTCCTATAAACCGGATTATCCTCTACCTGTCTCTCATTGTTTGCCAGACACAGAAAGAGTTTTTTGTAGCGAATAATTACGGGTGATCTATTTTGACAATCCTAAATGCAAAACGTCATAGCTTGATCAACCATTAACATTCATAACAAAACACAACATCCACGGTCATAAGACTCTCCTATGCATCTGGTGGGTTCAAGAAGGAATGTTTTACTATGAATTATTATCACCAGGGTAAACAGTCACAGAAGATCAGTACAGTCAACTATTATGACAATTGAATTAAATCATGAAGAAAAAACGCCTTCAAATAGCCGCGAATTGATGCAAAATTATTCTGTTTCACGACAACCCCAAGCCACATGTTGCTGTTGCGACTAAAGAGACATTGTTCGAGTTAGTTTGGAAAGTTCTGCCGTACCCAACGCACTCTCCAGACATCGCCCTATCTGATTTTCACTTATTCAGATACACAGTTCCGAAATGCTGAGACAGTATGAAAATGGATTAATGAATGGATTGCCTAAGAAAATGTGTCCTTTTATCGGCGTGGAATCAGGTTATTGCCCGAAAGATAAAAAAAGCTTATTGATAGTAACAGTCAATACTTCGATTAAAATATTACATGTCATCTCAATCTTGTTGAATTAATGAATAAAAATAGTTTTAATATAACCATATAAACTTTTGCAAGCATCTAATACTTAATCACTGTCGATGACTACGCCAAAGAATTTCATCTTGAGACGTCTTTCTTCCTCAATTTTTCCCAATATTTCATCTCGCAACTTTATTTTTCCAACGGGAGAGAGTTTTTACTTTCGCACTACATTCGCGAGGCAATCTTTGAACAGCAGAAGTGTCCCGTTAATCGCCTGGGACAATCACGTATTATTATGATGAGGACGAATCATTTTTATTATGCGTCAAATGAGAGAGAGTGCCACGTGGCAAGAATACATTAATATTATTAACACGAAGCGCACGGTGTACAACGCTATGAGTCGAGAATTGAGAATCAGTACATGTATATAAGCGAAATTCATATATATATGAATGTAATAAATAAACAGGAAACGGAAATCGAGATGCAAAATGGTTGTTTTTAATTAGATTTTTTAGTTAGATATCTTTAGTTAGATATTTTTAGTTAGATATCTTTAGCTACAATCTACAAAGCAAATTTTTACAAAGCAAGAGAGAATCTTAGAGCCGCGAAAATTCGCTCGAGTATATTCTCTAAATTTCCTGAAGTAGAACTCACTCAAAAGTGAAAAGTGGCAATATTTTCATCCCAAGCAGTAGTGAAAATATTGCCACTCGAAATCGCAAGGGTGTATGTTTCATTCAAGCTCAGAGTGGATTCTAACTCCATTTGAGGGAATGTTTCAATTGAACAGAGTGGTCAGATAAAAGAATCGAATAGAATATATTTCTCACGTAAAAAAATATAATCTTATTTTTAACGAATATTCTTTTATATGTGACCTCAAGAGGATTCTTCTAAAATTAAAAGGAAAGTATTCTAATATCGAATAAAAAAAAAACTCTAATTTTACATAATGTATTTCCTGCAATTCCGTATTCCAAGCGAAAATTCTTATCGAAAGAATATTTCTCTTCTGTTAAAGTGAACTATTGATCGGTGATTGATCTACTAAATCTTGTTGTAATTTTTTTTCTTTTGAATTAAAAAAAAGAGAATGTTTATTTGAGGCAGAATGTCTCCTTACTAGAAGAAATTTTTATTAAGGACAAAAATTGTAAATAAAAGACAAACTTTTAAGAATATTTTACGAATATTTAGAGAATATTTCTTTTAATTAAAAAAAAAATCCTCTTGTGTGTGAAGTTATATATAAAAGGATATCTCCTTTAAGAATAAAATTATATTCTATATGTTGCGATAATAAAGCACATCAGATTCACTCTTCAATTTCGAGTGAAAATGGAGTAGAGAATTCATTCTGTATAAGTGAAAAATCACTCAAATTCGAATAACTCGGCGAAGTCACTTTACTTTCCAAATAAAATTTCATTTCAAGAAATTTAGAGAGTGAAAGAAGGTCGAACCTGGGTATCAATCATAAATCTTATCACGTGAACTCGATCTTATCAATCACGTAAATTTTTTCTTAGTATGAAATCATAAAAAATAATTTTTCCACTTGGTGGAAATAATGAATATTCTTTTCCAACATATACTTTCACGAGTTCATATTAGAAGAAAAGGTCCTCTGAACCTAAAACGTTCAATCCGCTATTATTAACGAAGACGCTATTATTAACGAGAAGAGTACTAATAATTTTTTTCTGCAACCTGTCGCGCCGAGAAAAGCACAAGGGGGAGAAGAAGCGGACGAGAATTTCAGTTACAAACGCGTTTACGACGGACGTAATGGCGGCTGTTTCCTCTCGTCACGTTGCAGGCACAGGCAGGAACATCAGGCACTTGCCCTGCGTGTCACGCAGGAGCGGCGAGACGGGCGTGTGCATGTTCGCGTTTACCTGCGCGAAGGCTAATGGCACGCATCTCGGCACCTGCATCGATCGCTTCTACTTCGGTAGTTGCTGCAAAATCGACGACGAGCCGGACATCTACCCGCAGGACAACAGCATCGACGACGGCCCGTCGCCGCCAAGGCCGTCGTTTATCACAACCCACGGGCCCATCGAGAGCAACGACATACCGGAGTACTTCGCAAGGCCGAAGCCGACCGTCGAGAAGAACGGGGCCGGCTCGCAAGCCACGGTAAGTAAACGCGATCGCTAATGAAGCCGACTCTCGGCTGGGCTGCAGTGCGCGACGTCGCGACGTGAGACACGCGGCATGACGGCTTGAAATTCTCCGAGGCGGATCAATGGGATCGAAGTAACGTCACTTGGCGAGGATTACCGCACGGTCAGCTTGCTGACGGCGCCGTCGCCGCCGCCACGTTAATGAAATGGACAGCCTGATAAATGGCAGTGTCCGTCACGTCGACGGATTAGTTCGAGTATTTTGCGCTCGCTACTTGTAGGAGGCGGGATTACATTCTAATTTAATTGCCTTATCGTAAATCAAATTTCAAGAGATCACGCAGATGAAGAACTGTTGGACGGTGCGACGCGAGGGGGTGAACGACCGCGGCGGGTCGTGAAGTAGCTCGAATCGCGACGCGTTCAGAACAGCGAGAAACGTATTTTCTCGGCTGGTTCAGCTATATCATAATAACTTTCTACTGTGCTCACGTACATGAGATCACTACATGGGGGAAAGGCTTGGTGGCTGGCATGACCTCACACAATTGATTCATAGACGAAGGAAGAAAGTACATTCACTCGAATGGCAGTTAACCACAATGTGTGCGGCAATGCGTGCGTTGCGTGAATCCGATCGCACCGAAATCGCGCGTTCTTCCGAATAAATATCCACTCGTTGTAATACGGTCGACCGGCGAAATAACGAAGATCAATATATAGAAATGTTTCCACCGAAAATATATTTTCTTTCAAAAGAAAAAAAACAATAAAAAAACCCATCCTCTCGCAATCGCGAAAATTCGTGAAAAAGCAATTCGCGTTAAATTCGTGTTTTCAGTCGACTACAGAATGTCGCGCAAAATGTCGAATACGCAATAAATTAAAGTCGGCTCTATCAGCCGACTGGAAGATTTGCGGCCGATTGCCAAGCTGCATATATTTTCTTCGTATCGGTAAAACATAATTTTCACAGGTCGATAATTTTGGTGAAATTTTAGACGACGTCTGTAAGCTCGAGCACGCCGCAAGCTTCGACGAACACATTGAGGGACACAACGAAGTTTGTGACGAGGAAGCCGACGATCACGACGATCGAAACGACCACGCAAACCACTCGGCTCTCGACATTCCAGACCGTGCAGAGCGCTCCCGAGGGAGCCTCCAGCACGGAGGCCACTTTGTCGAAGAGCACCGTCGGCACTATCGGCACCGTCAATAATAGACCGTCGAGCGTGTCGTCGAGCACAACGAGGAGACCCACGAAACCGTCCACTACGTCCTCCAGCCTACGACCCAGCACGGAGAACACGACGAAACAGAGCGTCACCGCGGCAGCTTCGAAAGCGACCACGAAGAGGCCCATCCCCACGACCACAGTGCAGAGACCAACGCATACCTCGCCCAAGCCGAGCTCGCCGACCACCCGCAGGCCCGTCCAATCGACCACGAAGACCGAGCCAGCCACCACGCAGAAAACGGTATCCTTGACCAGGTTCCCACCAAGGAACTCGACATCGCCCCAGCCGCTGACTCAGGCGACCACCAGAAAGCCTGTCAGCACCACCAAGAGGCCACCCGCTATCGCCACCAATACTATCACAACAGTTTTGTTACCAGCGGTAACAAAACGTCCGGTGGCGACCACGAAGAAGCCTACCACGTTAACGAAGAGACCGTCGAGTTCCTCAAAACCCAGCGTGAACTTTAGTCTCGATACTACTTTGGCAGCGACTACCAGACCTCACACAACTTCCGGATCACTTAGCGTCGGACCTTCGAGCGCGAGCATCACGGGAAGTACCTTAACCTTCACTGAAAGCCGACCGTCCGCCGTGGGCACGACGACTGCGAGCACGACCAGTCAGAAGATTACTGCTACTAATACTGTTATCACGACCAAAAGTCCCGACCAGAAGCCGTCCACCACGAGAACGACGACGACTCCGCGAACGACCCCAAAGACGACCACGAAGACGTCGACGATCAGAACGACTACGACCAGGCCGACTACGACCAGGCCGACTACGACCAGGCCGACTACGATCAGGACGACTACGACCAGGCCGACTACGACCAGACCAACTACGACCAGACTGACAACGACGGTGAAAACAACGATTGACAGCAAAACCACCACGCCTAAGCCATTACCGTTGACCACGGCGTACGTGAAACCCACCAAGATCACTACCACGACGACGAAGACTACTAAACCTAACGAGTATGCGAGCACCGCGACGACCACGGAGAGAACGAGGTTGCCGTTACCGTCGACTGTTGGCTCGACAGTCGGCGTTACGAGACCTAAACCCACCACGATGAAACCCACGAAACCCCTGACGAAGCTCCCGGCGACCACGTCCAGCATCGCAGAAATCACCACGGTCGGCTCGAGTTCGCTGTCCACGTTTACCGTTAAAGACGAGACTGCATCGACAAATATACCGCCTACGAAAGGTCAGGATGTTAATAACACTCTCGAAGAGATCCCGTTGACTACCTATTCACCTGGTTTGGTCACATGGAGCTCGAATTCCGATGAGGTATCCACGAGGGCGCCCGAGACGTCAACATCGACATCTTCGTCGGCGCCTCCGACAACTACGACAACGTCTACGCCGCCAGGTGAGTACACGCAGAAAAATACTGTGATATAATCAGTGTGTAAGATTCAGAATGTATTTTGATGAAACTCGATATTTATGATAATTTCGCGAATATATAACTTAAATGTATAACTACAGGAAAAAACAGTATGACTGGCCCATTCACAATAGATTTTCAAGTATTTTTTTAAGTTTTAAGTTTTCAAGTATTCTTAGTGTAATAAGAAAATATATATTTTCTTAAAACCTTAGCTCTCTATGAAAAATCGATTGTTTATTCTACTTAAATAAAAAATTTAAATTTAAATAGATATGCTATTAATAGTCACCGAATATTTTTTTTCATTTTTTAGTTATTTTTCTCTCACAGTGTAGCACGTTTAGTATTTCAATCAAAAATATTAAATTAAAACAGAACTTCAGTCTGCTTTATTACATAGAGTCGAACCAACTCTCTCTTTCTCTTCGATAAAATTTTATAATATTCTTTTAAAGAAAGTAAACTTTTCTCGTGAATATATGGTAATAGGTTTTTCTAATGAATATTTTAAGATTTTTTAATGAATATTTTAAGATTTTTATCAAGAAAATATTCTTTGTTAAAGATAGTTTTTTATTAGTTAAGCGAAGAAACTTTGTAATCGCTTTTCTTGGAGAGCAGAAGGATATTTTTCTGTGTGTTTTTTCAGAGGAAACTGCCAATCTTCACACAATCTAAGTATTAGTAATTCTATATTAAATTATAAATCAATCAGAGTCACACATAATGCCTCAAGTAAATTTAATTATTCGACTGTAACGTTACATGCTAATCGTGATATTTATTGTAATTTTCCACACTGTTTTCCATTGCTGTCCGCGAAATTTATCACGATTTTTTTCAAAATTTAATATGGACGTTATTGTATTACATACCAATAATTTTTAAGAGAATAATTTATCGGGATCTGTTAATGCATAAATATGCAATGCATAGATATCAAAATATGCAAATTCGAAACACGAGACAGGTGTAGTATTATCAGGGAAAGGATCATTTTCTCGCGCAATTTGGTTACTGCACAAACGATCGATGAAAAGTGTCGAAAGCGAAGTGCAATAAATTCACGAGCGATCCACCCATCCATCAAATCGCTCGCCGAGGTTTCGCTATTCTCTCGGCGTTGGTTTTCATGCACGCAACGCCCCGCACGACACGCGCATTGCTATTAGTATGATTTCCTATTGGCGACAAAGGCGTCGCGTTACACAATGAACGTCCGTTTTCTGCGATTTCACCGGTTTAGCATACAGACGCGGCACGCAAATAAACCTGCTAATCACGTTTCCAATAATTCCTCGAAGGTGGTGATTGATGCTGACGAAGGGTGCATGTTTAAAACCCACGCGACCGCGCGTCACCCGATACAAAGTGAATTATCGGCACGTCGAAGAGATTGATCACCGAGTGAAAGATCAAATATCGAGCAAAATGATCTCTCAAGTGTCGCGTATGGAAGACCTAAAAAAGGAGAACCAATTAAATTCGCAAGATGCGCGTTTCAAACGCGAGGTCGCGCCACAAGCGGACTTGGCGTATCGTAGTCTTACAGGTTGACTCTTATTCCAATTCAAGAATAATCTTTGTTAGAGAATAAGGTTTATGGGACACACAAGAACGTAAATAGATTGATTAACCAGTTGATTGTACTCTTTATAATCCAAGAATAATCGACTGTGATTGGACAATTTTCTTACTACTTGCGTTATGTGCCATGAGTCTTTCGTACACGAATTATTGTAAATCGTAGATATATTCTCAAAATTTCTTAGAGTGAAATTTCAGTGGAAAAGTAGAATAACAGCTGAATCATACGAACTTTAGTTTATTTTCATTGTTATAGAATGAATTCTTCACTTTAAGTCGTAGAGTGAATATTTTCACTCAAAATGAAAGAGTTAATCTGATGTATTCCATCGTCAGAGAAACATATTCACTGTCTAGATATAGCTTTCGGAATGGAATGGAACATATTCACTCTAGTCAATTGAAATATTCATTCATATCGAGTTAGAATCCTTTCTGAGCTTGAATGGAATATTTACACTTGCGATTTCAAATATTTACACTATCGCTTCGAGTGAAAATATTGCCACTTTTTACTCGTTTTGCGTGAACGTTCACTCTAAGAAATTTAAAGAATAAGACGTAACTTCAGTCAAAAAATCAATCAAGATATTACTACAGTTGTGTGTATATATTTTTTAAAAGATAATACGTTCAAGAAAATATAATCTTATTCTTAGCGGACTCTTCTAAAACCAAAAGAAAAATATTTTAAGCACAATATTTTTAAAGTTAAAGGAATTTCTTTTATCTACAGTACACGTGTTCATAATAAAAGTTTTACGTGTTCATAATAAAAATTTCTTTGAGTAAAACAATATTTTCTCTACTTCAAATAAATATATTTCCTTAATATACAAAAAGGAAAAGTTAGAATAATATCTAGCAGATTTTCTTTATAGTTTATTTTTTTAATAGTTTATTTCTCTCATTAGAATATTTTTTCAAATAAAAGTTTTTACTTAGAATATGAAAAATACAACAGAAAATAACATTTTGCAATTAAAATTATTTTTTTTAGTATTAGGTTATATTTTCTTTGGTTCTAGAAAAATTTTTTTAAGGCCAAATAACAACAAGATTTACAGAAAGAAAAATATGGTGCATATAACCAGAAATATTTAGTTGTGAGCAGTATAGTTGCATCAACCTAATTATCTTTATATGATGGTAATGTATATGATTGATGTGTATGATTGATTGATTGATTGATGATTATTAGTCACCTCAATGTTGTGCGTGATCCGGTTGTGATTATTAAATATTGATTGAGATAACATTTGCTATAGATATATGACTGATTGAAGTATCCATTTCAACTAGATATCGTCACTGTTGCAATGCCAATAACTCAGCAATTGCTTTGTGGTTGCAGCAACCACACAATTACTTGTGTGTGTGTTTCGCATTTCACTATTAAATCTGGCTGGCACAATCAAATTTATGTGTGGACCAACTGTGCTGTTTCTTCCGTGTGAAATTATATTTTTTAGGGTACAGAACTGTCTGTAAATCTGATCGTATGCAGAAGTAATAAGAATTCGTCTGATTGAAGTGTTTGCTTTCGGTTGAAAATTCACTTCTGGCTCAACGATTCATCCGGTTGAAAACTTACAGAGTCACTTCAATCTTCCACTAGCTAGAAAAATCCTAAAGCAATATCCCGATTGGATTTCTAGCTTGAGTTTATGTTTCACGTGCACCTCTTACGTCAATTCGTGCGCGAGAGCTTTAAGCGACGAGCTTAGACTCTTCATTTCCCGAATTTTTTTAGTATTCCACCCTAGAGAGAATGAAAGAAAGAGAGAGAGAGATAGAAGAGAGAGAATATTATTGACCGCCCCACCGAGTTACAAGTTCACGCGCGTTTGATGGGGTCAATGATTCGGCCGATGTAATGCGTTTGGACCGGTTTCGCCCGAGGCGATGTCACCGGCTCGCGCGTTCAACGTCACACGTCCTCAAGTGGCGTAATTGCATCTCGATTGCGTGCCGCGGTCAGATCGGTGAAACTGGACTACGGTGTGGCGGTAAGTGGGTGATTCGTCCCGCATCCCGCGTTCGTTCGTTCGTTTGTTCGATAAACTATAAGCTTTATCCTGGGGCCGCGTGAGGACGAAGTGAGCCTCGTGGATGCGAGCCAAGGCCGTTCATCGGGCCTAGGATATACATCGTGCTAACGTAACGCTATGTGGATCACGGCGGTGCCGGCGCAGATATCACCGGACTATGATGTACGGGTTGGGACGTCGTAACGGTTCGTAAACCGGCCATCGCGGAGCTGGCTCCCCGCCGACGCGACCTGATCATCTCCTTCGTCCTCTGCAAGCCACTCGAATTATTCTCTAATAACTATGCTCCACTCTCTGGGCGGATATGTCTCGCATGGAGAAGAGAAAAAGAGAAAGAGAGACAGAGAGAGAGAGAGAGAGAGAGGGGAGAGAAGAGAGGAGAGAGAGAAAGAGAGAGAGAATTCGACCACCCCAAATCGGAGAATCAAACCGGTTCGTGCTGCCTCGAGAATTAGCATGGCGTATATCTGGCTCGAAACTAAGGCATTCTGAGAAATGGAGGTTCACGGACTGAAAGAGAGGTCCTTCTCATCTTTTTTTGGCGTGTACAGGGTGTCCACGGGCATGTAGAATGAATTTGCAGGCCAACTTGGGGTCGATTTGTTCGTGGCGAGAATAACGAGGAGAGATTGCTGTTATTCGTTCTTGCAGCTCTCTTATCGCGTTCGGTTATTTTTTTTCATGGAGGCAATTAAGAAATAATGGCCCCTTAGTTAATAGATTCGCGGCCGTTCGTTGTACTGTAATTAAGATCCATATTAATATCGCGTGTTCGCTTCGCAGAGCACACTGAGACCGATTGGTCGCCGATAACGACTCTCGATGACTGGATAATGATTCAGTTGCCTACCGAAAAGTTACCGCAAACTCCAGAGTCGACGACCGAACCGGTTACGGAACCCACTATGCAGTCTTTGACTTCTGGTAAGGCATATTAATTGTAGCTTTTGTGAGCGCCTGCGGAATTCATTCGCGAAAGATCGAGAAACTTTTAAGAGTCGGGGAGAGTATTATAATCGTACAAACCAACGCGCATAGGGACTTGAAAGGAATATCTTCTAATAAGTCTTAATAAAGAAAATCAACGAGTAAAGTTCTCACTAAATTTTAGCATTCCAACAACCCGTTTTCAACTAAACGTTCTTCCGGTAAAATTCTCTCAAGTAATACGCTTTATGTACGTGTTTCCGTTTTATATGGATGGAAATGTAAAATTGATCGTTCGGATATAATAAAACTATTGTACATTGAGAGAAAAAAATATTAAAAAAACAGTAAATATATTTATTTGGCAAGTAGCTGCTATTAATAACGAATTTGCTCTTATATTGATGTAAAATATTTTTTAAAATATACATTTTCTCTCTCTCGAAACCTTATAAGGAGAATATTATAAGTTTTCTTTCCATATAAATTATTATTATTTTCAACTTTAGTATGTTTTTATTGTTTTTAGTATGTTTTTAAATAAAAGAATTTGAATTTGAGCAAATATGTTATTGGTACCTACCAAATAAATATTTACTATTTTCTTGATATTTTTTCTCTCAGTGTAGAGTGCAGTCTCCTTTTCAAATTAGTTGTTCATATTTCCGTCAGGTCACGTCAATCATTATACTAAAAAACTTTTCTTATTTTGGAAACGCTATCATAAAGTATGTTGTTTGTTCAACTGATCTAATTTCACTCGTTTGAGAACTTCCGACTGCTCTGGATTTCCAGCCAAGCCGATAACGGAGAGCACCACGATTTCCGATTACGTCACGAAGAAGCCAATGACGCTAACCACTTTGTCAACCATCGCCAGCGTTACGATCAACACGGAGCTTCCAATAACGAAAGAGACTTTCAATATGTCAAACTACAAAGAAGGTTAATACGTAAATATTATCACGCTGTAATATTGCCGACGAGCGCATCATGCATCGAGCGTCGATGTGCATGAATAAAAGAAATTAGATCGTTCAGAGACTGGGTGACCGGAACGAATCGTTAGTCGACTAGAACTAGTCAGGACTAAAAACAAAATGATCGGTGAAACGCGGAACTGGATTCGGGTCACTGTAGGAATTCGCGTTGTTCCGTTCGATTTTGCCCCAGTTAAACACCCCGAGGATGATCCAACTTCGGGTCGCACGAGAAGGCGCGCACGCCCTCGTCTTCATCTTTCCGTAGAGATACCGAGCCTTCCGCTCGATAAGGCAGACAACTGTTCATTCATGAGATGACACGTCGCACGTGTGCGTTTCACGAGTAAAAAATAACTACATGGAGTAGGACGAGAGATTTATATCATTATGGACACTTTCTGAAGCTCCTTTTTGCTTTAAAAAAGTATTTTAACATCGGCATTTACTCAATTCATAATTTCGGATTTCCATAACTTCCCTTACACTGAGAGAAAAAATATCCAAAACGATAAAAGACATTTATTCGGTAGATACTAATAGCATATTTACTTAACTTCAACTTCTTTTGTTTAAATAAAATAAACAACTGCTTTCATAGAAAGCTAAGTTTTTAAGTTTCCTGAGTAGCGATCATGTAACTTTTTCCTAAAAGTGGGAATGTGAAAAGTGACAAGTTTCACGTGAACTCGACTCATGCAACTTCTCGAACAATGGGAGTGCGAAAATTTTCACATGAAACTTTTCACTTTCCACGAATTTATGTTAAGAGAAAAGATGCGTGACCGATATCTTGATCTCTCGCCGCGGAACTCTCGACTGATGACGTCAGAAGCAAGAAAACGCATACTCAAAATTCTTGCGAGAAACGCTGAAATAAAAGGACATGTCCAAAGTGATCCTTAGAATCGAATAAACACATCTGTAAAATATTCCGACAACTTTCCGTTCCATCTAACAATAAATCAATAAATAAACGTAAAATTGACGTGACATGCATTAAAAAAATTATTTTTATATTTGGAACTAAAACATCTGGTACATACAATTGGTATTACTATATTGTGCTAAGTAGAAAGTATTAGTAGTTACTTGTTATGTATTAGTAATTACTTGTGTCAAGTAGAATGCATAAATAAGAAAGCAAAACACGCAATTAAATGTTTTACTTGCAGTCACTAAACATTTAGTTGATCCCATCTTAACCAAATTTTGGCCCATTGTACTAAATTTTCGTTTCGAGGACAAAATCTTCTTTTCAGTTGTACCAACTCTCTTTTAAGCCTACTTTTGCTCATGATATTGTCACGTTAATTTTATGGCTATTTATTGATTATTAAAGTAAAAGAAATATTCTCGGAATACTTTACAAATGTGTTCAATCGATCACAAGCGTCATTTTACAGACACAACTTTTTATTCTGCAAGAATTTTGGACATTTTCTCGCTACCGACGTCATTAAACAAGACGACCGCAGTGAGGAACCGTAAAAACGTATATTTTTTTATTTGAAAGATATATTTTATATCGATATAAGTAAATTAAAATAAATTATTAGTACCCACCGAGTAAATATTTTTACTTCTTAGGTATTCTTCTCTCAGTGTATATGATAAGCATTTACAAAGTAACAATCAAGTAACAAAGTAACTATCGACGTTAAATAGTTACAATGACGTACGGTGAATATTATAATTTACGCGTTCGCAATCGCTTTTCATGTCATTAACTAGATGTTTAAGCCGTCGTTAGGGACCGATCGTGATAGGCGGCGGGACTTTATTCAGACGATAACACGACGCAATATCACAACACAAGCGACACAAGCGTCGTAAGTTTTAAAACCCAGCAATTACCTGCAATCTGTATATGACACGCGGCATCTCTCAAGCGACGCAAGTACGAGCGCAATATGATCGATGTAATGAAAAGGAAAAAAAACAGAAATTCTAATTCCGCTGGCGGGGAAGCTCGCGAGAATTAAACCGAGCGACGCATCCGCGTCAGCGGATAAAACGGTACCGGTTTTATGCAGTCGAATGAACGCAGCCAGCTGCTTCTCCAGCATGACCGTCCCACCGAGAATCGCGAATTTTTCTCAAGGTGTAAACTCGATTTTTATCCTAGCAGTGTGCGGCCGAAGACTTTTCCCGGAATCTAGAATCGTCGGCGGTAGCCAGAGCTCTTTCGGAAAATGGCCTTGGCAGGTAAGCACCGACAAATTTATCGAAATTATCGAAATCCAACGTTGGGCATTACATTGAAAAAGGGACTTTGTTATCGAAACTTTGTAAGTTTGGTACATCGGACAAATCGATCACAATTCGATCAAAATGGGATCACCAAGTTTGATGATTACAATCAAAAGATTTGTGCTTGTGTGTTTTGCTTTCTCAATAATGCATATATTTGACATAAGCATAAAACATGTAATGTCAATTAAGTCGTATGTACAAAATATTTTAATTCCAAATACAAAAATCATTTTTCAGTGTAATCAATTAAAATCTTTTTTGATCAAAATAATCGATAAGTCAAAAATCAATAATTAATCAATCGTTATATACGTAGTTACAAATAATTTCATCGACAGGTAAAATTATTAATTTAATAAAACTGATGTGATTGATTATATACACATATATATTATACTGTACATACACGACAAAAAAAAGTTTCGTTCATTTAACCAAATGTTTGAACCAGAAATCCGATTAAAATTACCAGAACTCTGAGTTCGAGTCAACAAGATGTCTAGTGAATCAGAACTGTTGTAAAGGTTAAATTATTTAGTAATTACTACCAAATTATTTTATCTTATTTATCAAATCATTTGATTGACTCAATTAAATTAAGAATTTGTTTTATTAATTATCTCATAATTATCACCAGATAATTAGTAGTTATCATCATATATTTGATATTAATTATCAAAGAATGCGTTTACCAAGTGTACTTTTAATTATTATAAATTTTTTTTTCAATGTCTAATCGTGCGAATCAATTGAACGTGAAAAAATTATAAACGTGAAAAAATTATTACTGAAAAAATTATTTTTATATTTGTAACTAAAATATTTGATATATACGATTTGATTGGCATTTTATTTGTATTAAACATATGTGTCATCAAGGAAGCAAAAAACACATAGCGATAATTAAATCTTTTGGTTGCAATTACCAAACACTTGGTTGATCTAATTTTTTAGCAAATTATAATCTGGTCTATAAATTTTCGTCTCGACAACAAAATCCTTTTTTCAGTGTAAGATTTCGCCATGTTATCGGTCTTTAGCGAAAATCAATCGTTATTATCTCTTGCAATGTTCCCAGAATATTTACGCAACCATTTTCAAGGCTGCGATTCTAATGTGTTCACGTTACATAAGATTCTACGTTCTAATCGAATAATAAAAATTGAAATAATAAGGATTCTACACTCTAATCGAGTAATATAGACGAGATTGATTATTTTTAAGCGTCAATTTTGGAAATAATTTTTACAAGTGGAATATATGAAATGTTCGAACTACACCCGCTAATAGAGATTCGCAGATTCACTGTTTGGCAAATAATTACACGTTGATAGATCTTCTAAGTTTATTAATTTTAATAAATTATGATTTTAAAATTATGATTTATTTTTTTATTATAATTATTACTTGAAACTAGTCTCAAGTGAGATACTCAGATTAGAATTTAGATGAGTCTTTCAGTTGAATCGCGACAATAGATACAAAAATTACATATAACATAATTTAACTGAAGAATTTATATCTAACTCTAGATAAAAATTTAAATATCTCACATAAGAAGACAAGTTTACATTTATATTATATTATAATTATATATTATATTTTATATTAGATATAATATATATAACATTAAATTTATATTTTATATTAGATATAATATATGTAACATTAGATTTACAGCCGCAATTCAGCTAAAACTCACGTCTCTAACTCTAAATTAAAAAATCTGAGTGTCTGAACTGAGGTAAGCTTTAAATAACTATTATTAATATGGACTTTAGACGTGCAGGGAGACATAGCCGAGACGGCTAGTAAGTCTTCTATTCCACGTCGACAACAACGATCGTTCACGCTCTATTACGTATATATACAGAGACGACGATTAGATCGATCGATTAGCACGATCGCGTGCACGGCAATTCGCGCGCGATTGATTCTCTCTCTCTTTCTTTCTCATGGCGAATTCTCTTTTGCAGATCTCGTTACGTCAATGGCGTCAATCCACCTATCTGCACAAATGCGGCGCGGCATTGTTAAACCAGAACTGGGCTATCACCGCGGCGCACTGCGTCGACAGGTAATCATTTTGTTTGCCGTCTCTATGGCATTCATAATCGAGTCTTCTCGCGCGATGATCTCAGCCGACGATCGCTAACGTTTTCTAATGAAGCGCAAAGACTTCGTGTCTCGCGCGACAACACGTACACGCGTTACAATCTCTCTTCTCGACGCGATGAGGAAAGATTGTCTCCGCTTGTACAAACATCCTTTCGAGCTGGCATTTGATAAGCGAAAAGACGGGAACTCTTATGTACAGGCCGTTCGCGACGTTCCAGTTAATAACGCATTACAAAGAGTTACGTGCTATATTCTCCAAAAATTCCGCACTAAGAAAATTATTTTTGTATTTGAAACTGAAATATTTGGTATGTATATGATTTCATTAGCATTACATATTTTTTATTTATATCAAATATACGAATTATTGAGAAAGCTAAACACACATAGCAACAATTAAATTTTTTGTTTGTAATCACCAAACATTTTCCTATTCTGATCAAATTATGATTCAATGTACCAAATTTTCGACAACAAAATTCTTTTTCAGTGCGGGAATTATTTAATAAATCTTGCAACTCCACATCACTCTCCGGCGCGCACGCGCGTTGACATATTTTTACTATTATTTAGAACTATTAATTTAAAGTTAATTTTGAGTTATATTAATAAAAACTATAAATAAAGTATAAATAAATTTCTAACTGTAAATACATTGAAAAAGAAATTGATTAACGAAACTAAGATTTAGTTAAGATATGATCAACCAAATTTTTGGCAATTACAACGAAAACATTTAATTGCCGCTTTTTTATATTATTTTCTCAGTAATATATTTACTTAGTCATTAAACTAAGCAAAATAACGGCAATTAAATTTTCTAATTACAATTATCAAACATTCAGTTGATCCCATTTTAACCAAATTTTAGTTTCAATAACCAAATCCTTTTTTCAGTGTAGAACACTACTATCATGGATGAATGTCTTACGGAAATTGTTAACCCGCCGTATTTCCTTCCCAAACGGAATCTCCGAAGAATTTACAGATTGATATGTGATTTGCAGCGTGCCACCTAGTGAACTACTGCTAAGAATCGGCGAATATGATCTCGCAAAGGAAGAGGAACCGTATGGCTATCAGGAGAGAAGAGTGCAGATCGTCGCGAGTCATCCGCAATTCGACTCGCGAACCTTCGAATACGATCTCGCCCTGTTAAGATTCCCCGAGCCCATTTTGCCGTTCCAGCCGAACATATTGCCGATCTGCTTGCCCGACGACGACGAGACCTACGTCGGTCGTACCGCCTATGTTACCGGCTGGGGCAGACTTCACGACGGTAATATAGTCTTCAACGAAAAGTATTTTCTTGATAACAGTCTTAATATATATACTCATTGCACATTTTAAAAAAGTTTATTATTATGGACTCAAAACAGAATTTATTCTTTTTAGAAAAATATCATAAAACTTGGTCGAAAAAGTCGTTTTTATTTTGACTTAGTATTTTTTATTGAAAGTTACTAGAATTCAGAATGTATTTTGAATAAAGTCATATTTGCTGGAAAGTAATATGTGTTTTGCTGTATATAATAATAGAGACATTCGTGTGTTCACTTTACTAAATGTCAACGAATTAATGGGGATGCGCGAGGCTGCTATTTATATTATTTTATATTCCCCCGGTACGAGATAATGCGCGATATACATAACAACGTAAATACTGAAATCTATTTTAATTCATTATTTTATTTTCATTCACTCTGATCAAGAAAGTAAATTTCAATTTTATTGAATTTAATTAAATTCTATTTATGATCAAGAAAGTACTATTTAAATTTTATTGAATTTGATTCTCCTTGTTGTTTAATGTTTAAACACAGATATTTGAAGGCAGAGTTTCTTCATATTATATTTTTTCAGATGGACCACTGCCATCCATATTGCAAGAAGTCGCGGTGCCAGTCGTTAACAATACCGTGTGCGAGGATATGTATAGAACCGCAGGTTACGTCGAGCACATACCGCATATTTTCATCTGCGCGGGTTGGAGAAACGGCGGATATGATTCCTGCGAGGTCGGTATTCGCTTTCAGTTCGCGATTTCACACGGTTTGGTCTAAATAATCGCCCTTGTTCACTCTTATATTAATATTTATGTTAATATGTTAATATTTTCTCAAAATATTGTTATATTATAACTACATTTAATATTGTTATGTTATAGCAACTACATTTCACTCGCGATTGAAAATCAAAAGCAAAATATATAAATTCAAATACCTACAAAAATATAATCTTATTCTTAGCGAAATCTTCTTATATGTATCCTCAAGAGGATTTTTCTGAAATCAAAGTAAAAATATTCTAATACTCAAAAAGAAGAAAAAATTCTACTTGCAAAATACTATTTCCTGCAATCTCATATTCTAAGCAAAAACTCTTACCAAAAGAGTATTCCTCTTTTAACGAAGTAAAATATTAATTATAAAATTTTATTGTAACATATTTTCTGTTCCTATAAATCAAGAGGAATATGTTTACTTGAAGCAGAATGTTTCTTTATTAGACAAAATTTTTGTTGAAAACAAAGACTTATACTGTAGAAAAAAAAGACGAAATTTCTTTAACCTTAAGAATATTGGGTTTAGAATATATTCCCCTTGATCTTAAAAAAATTTTCTTGAGACCATACAAATATATATATAAGAGGATTAAAGATGAGATTATATTATTTACCATACAAATATATATATATATATATATATATATATATATATATATATAAGAGGATTAAAGATGAGATTATATTGTAAAAGGGATCTCCCAGGCAATTTTATATCTCTCGTGGCATTATAATGTTACCTACACTCAAAAAAATGTTTTGTTGGTCCAAGTAGAGAATGCTACATGTCACAGTTAAAATTTATCACTGTTTTTTGCATCTGTTAGAAAATTGTCTGTGCATTGAAAAAATAATTTTATTGTTGAAACGAGAATTTAATATATCAAATCAAAGTTTGATTAAAATGGGACCTGATTAAAATCAATCAAATGTTTGATAACTGTTATCAAAAAATTTAATTGCCTCTATATGTGTTCTGCTTTCTCAATGATATATGAACTTTATACAAAGTAGAAATATGATGTCAACCAAAATATAAATATTTTAATTCCAAATACAAAAATTATTTTTTCAGTGTGTTATGGAGAATTTACAATATTCTAGCAATTTTACAAATAAATTCAAATGGGTGTGCAGACTATATATTTGTTTGTTTCTCGCGAGTCTTTTTTATCTACCACAGTTAATTTTGATAAGAAGTGTAGTTGGCTTTAATCTGGATGAGTGTCACTTCTTGCTAAATTCCACAAATAGTTAAAACAGAAATCCCGTCTCTGTCATTTGCTTTATATATAGAGTATATGCGACATTGCGGTGTTTGCTAGTCACTTGTTCATCTTATTTTTCAGCTAATTACCTGAATAACTCTCGTTGTGATTGCAAGACGATTTTTTTAGTGTAAAGGGCCACTGATTACTGCAACTTGAAGTATCGCAAAAATAATAATTTACGCCTACTTTGTTCTTCAGGGCGACAGCGGCGGCCCGATGGTCATCCAAAGAGCGCGGGATAAACGGTGGATTCTCGCCGGAATCATTAGCTGGGGCATCGGTTGCGCCGTGCCCAATCAGCCCGGCGTTTACACGCGCATCTCGGAGTTTCGCGAATGGATCAATCAGATCCTGCAGTTCTGAGATATTGCGGCCTACGCGGCCGCGGAGGCTTGAAATTCGCGCTCCCACGACGCGCCGACTCCGGACGCTCGTGGCGACCATCGTGAGCAGGGCGGATGGCACCATCTAACGGAGCAGTGAACCGAGTGCAACCTGGTGGAAAATTGAGGGACCCCGGCGCGAGGATCCGCCATGGATCCTGTGTGTGTGCGCGTTGCAAACTCGGACGACGTGTGGAGCCACCGATTCGACTTTCGCGAGTGAGCCGCGCGCGATCACGATGAGACCGACGATTCTTCCTTTTCTTTTCTCTTTCTTGGTGCGACGATTCGGTAAAGGGACGATGACACGACACCGTTTCATCCCGACACCAGGGAGAAACGTCCCGGATAGGTGATGAACGGACATCGTGACGGAAGATGGACAAAGAAACGCGTATCGGCGATGAACAGCTCACGAGAGGGAATCTGTCGACCTCCTTCGGCCCAATGGAGGATATCTCATTAGCTGGGATCGCGATGTTAAATGTTTTCTTTTTCTAATTGTGCAATTTAAGTTCCCCTCGTATGAATAATCGGACATCCTTCCCTAGAGGCATTCTTTAATCCCGTCCTCTTCTCTTATCGAGCACGCGTTGGTCGTTTCTATCTCATATGTTCATCTTGCTCAAAGTCTGACACTTGACGAGCGCATGTAAGAGAGCACGCGGTTCAATCAATGAATTTGTATATTAGACGAATTTATCATTTTACTCATCGCCACGAGATAACCGTTGTACGAAGTAACGAAAATATTAACCCGTTCGTATCAACCCAATTCGTATCGAATTGTAATTCGATAATTTGCAAATATTGTTATCGAGATTGGGTTGAAGTTAAATTAAAATAATGCAAGCTAAAATGTATGCGACATATGTACAATAAGACACCCCATGTAGCACAAATGTCCAAAATACATTTCAGAGATGTACCAGCCCAGACAGCATAAGATCTCCTGAGGACGTCCTGAGGACGAAGAAAAGTCCTGAAGATTTCCTCAGGATGTATTCTGGATGTCCCCTGGACATTTGTTAGGGAGGAATGTGCGATATTTCTGGGACATCTCTAGCATGTATTTTGGATATTTATGAACTTAATTCGACCTAAATTGGAATTGGCGCCCGAATAACTGCAATTTGATTGATATTTTGTATATTTTCCTGTCTGTAGTTTTAAGCGAGCGATCGTGTAGTTACTGTGATTCAGAGTACACGTATTTTTTCTAAAAAATATACGTATCTGTATCAATAAAAATAACAGGACAGTTTTCCGTATCATCGAGCGTGCGCTCAAAAAGAGTACAACACCGTCATACAGTTTAGTAAACTTATTCAACGTAGCCAAACAAATATTTATTTGCAGCGAAAACCTCAGTGCTCCTAAATGCGACAGTGACTCGTAAAACTTCGTATTGACGGAACAAAGTTCTGTCCGCAAACGCACCAATAATAAAATCTAGTGCGTGCGTGTGTATGTGTGTGTGTGTGTGTATGTGTGTGTGCGCGTGCTTTGTGTCGTGCTTTACGTGTGTCAGCTTTCTATCGTATTTTTTGAATATCGAGAAAGCGTAACATTCACGTTTTTTTACGACAACCCTTTTTTATGCAAAAGTATCTCGACTCTTGTCCATTTATTTATTAAGTGCCGGAATATAAAAGCGCCAGCGCCAGACGCGCCGAACATGACAAACTAAGCTTTCCGCGGCGACGCAAAGGAAAATGGAGGGGGAAGGAAATCAATCGCGAATTTGCCCGGCTACACGAGATTTGCACCAACAGTTTTCGAACGCTCGTTTTAAACCACGCAATATGCAATATTGTTTGTTATCAAGCTCGTTTGCGAAATGTAAGGCGAAAATGGTCCCAAATGCTCAAGATCTAATCCTTCTTATTGTTTTGGTCTTTAAATATGAATATTTGAGCTCTCACAATAGAATACATGCATACTAAACGAGAAAATATAAAAATACTTATTCTTGATGGGTGCTGACAACATATTTACTTAAAAATCCAAATTCCTTTAAATAAAATAAACAATTGCTTTCATAAGAAGATAAAGTTTTAGGAAAATATATATTTTCTTATATTTAAGAAATATTTTATATTAGAATAAATAAATACGTTATTAGTACCCATCGCGTGAATAAAAATAATTTTTGTTTAATATTTTTTCTCTTAGAGTATCTTAGTCAATATACGTATGATATATGTATATACAGAACAGTTAATATCACACCTGTTGTGTGCAGATAGAACTCATCGAAGTGAGCATAAAATTCCTCTACCATATCGCAAACAACTACGTGCAATTTTGAGTTATTCGTTAAAGAAGATTGGTGAATGATGATCATACGCAATATGATAGATGAACTGTGATGGCGATGTTTATCGTCGTGTGTTTGCATATTAGGTCAAACTGAACAAAACGGAAAGAAATTTATAGTAAAACTTATCATAGAACTTTGTAACCGAGGAATAGATCGATATTCTACAGTAATTATCCTTTTATTTCATGTGTGCTATTTATATTTTAGAAACTGAAATATATTATTAAAACAGTGGGTATTTTCCTAGCGAAATTTACTGTTTCCTTAGCAAGATAGAAAAAACAGTCTATTCCTGGACTAATAAAAATATAATAATAACATAAAAACATAGTAAAAACATAGAAACATGAAAACATAGTAATTTACATAGTAATTTATGTAAAAAAAGAAAACTATAATATTCTCTCTGTATATCATTTTGATTATTAACTAAAGTAGATTAGTGCATCATCATGCAACAATTCTTTTTAATTGATAACTTAAAATTTTATGTGGTTGTTTGCGAAATGGTAGAAAAATTTTTAGTTTAGACCTAATCTACATATGCACGAGGTGCACGAGGTATTCTAAGTCAAAATTTGAATCCTATTTTTGACCTCCATATTCCATTTGATGTTTATTTCGAGACTCCTATGTCAATCTCATTTGATTCTATTCAACCTATTAGCTTTGCCGAGAAGTCCTCTTTAGAACCTAAAATGGGATTTTGTGCGTTTTCTGTCATTTAGAAGTGTTTAGTGGGATTTCAGTTTCTATGTATGTCACATATACACTGGTCCTTCGAGATATACAGATGTTAGAAAGTTCAGGTCAAAAGTAAAGCTAAAATTTCGATTCGGGATAGCATTAGTGTCAAACACCCTGTATATGTTTTTAAAGACCAAAACAATAAAAATGTCCAGGATTAGTTACGAGTCCAGGTATTGGTACTTTTATACCTTAATATGTTCGTAATAATCGACTCGCGATTTTCACTGTCGCACGTCGACGTCAAGCTGCATGATTTCCTTCCTCTTTTTTCTCTTTTCTCTCCCTTGCAAAACTTATTTCGCATTTCCGCAGTGATTCCTGTGGAAATCTAAATCCATTCTTGCGACCTCATGAATATCTCGTTATCCCGATTGATTCCGCGGTAAATCGAAAGGAAACGCGCGCCCAGCTGCGGCTTTCCGTAAATTTCCCCCTTTTCAATTTCCCTGTCTTTTTCTCTTCGACGAGCACTTCGCTTCGTAGTTACTTGAGTTGTAGTCTCTAGTCTCAAGCAGAAACGAACTGACGATGCCTCGACGAAGGCGAAAGTGTGCTCATTAATCTCAATGGTTCGCTCGCGAGCGATCAAAACTCGTTACGTAAATTACGATACGAGATAGCACCGAGAACAGATTTTGCGGGTCGAGTTTGCCCGTATAATCAGAGAGCGGAGGGATCAACGCGCCTGTACCGCGAAATATGTACCGAGATGTGTTATTTAATTTAATTTATAGAAAGAATTATATATATTATATAAATATATGCAAATTTTTTTATTATTATTGATATATACACGTGTGTGTGTGTGCGCGCGCCGCGCGTGTGTGTTTATACAGTGGCTGCGTGTGTATGCACGTTTTTTTTTTAATGGGACTCACAGAGATACACTTTGTAGCATGTGTTGACGACATTTGGGGGCGTCCTAAATATCTAACATTCCGATTAACGCGGAAATTCTGGAAGACAAATCTCATTATAATTAAAATATCAACAAAGTCATTCCCGTAATTTTCTCTAGCGTGATAGATGATTCGATGCGAATGAGAGCGGCAAATATTTCTTTTTTAATTCCTTGTTCAACGTAGAAAAATGAACGAAGCAGAGAGAGAACCATGACGGTGATAATCGCTAAAAATGCCAATAAAGGTTGATAACGGCGTGGTTGTGAAAATTCAACAGAGTTTTATGGGTCGATTTGACTTTCCGTCGATTACGCGAAATCTTGGGTCATGTAATAACTATAATATCAAAGATTTCTCAGGTAAAATGATTGTAATTTTTTAATTTTACTATTTTATATGGAAATATGTAATTTCAATGTATAAATTTTGTACTTAATTTTATACGTAACTTTTTATACAATGCAATTTTTATGATTTCACAATTTAAAAGTATTTTTCATAACTTAATGAAAAATTGATTATATCGTAATTTGATGGAACAATGAGTCTTTTGTCATACGTCGCGCACGTTGCTTCGCGAAATCACAGCGGCACGAAAATATAATCGTTGTATTTTGCAAGAGACAAACTGAATGAATCAGGCTCAGAATCATCTCAGATGTGCAACCGAACGGGAGAGAACCTTCCGTTCCTTTAGTTTTACCCCGAAATCTCCAAAATTGCTCATTATACAACCCAGTGACATAATGCCTTGCGCTTCCTGTTCCATCGCGACGCGACACGTCGCTCGCTAATTAGAGATGCCGACAAATGTCGCCGACCCGAAAACGCAGAACACTGCGAGCGAAATAACGCGTTTCCGACGCACTTGTAAATACTCGGTATCGATCGATCGGTGGTGCGGTGTGCACGAGATGCGCGTTCACCCTGCCTAGCACCCACCCTATCCGTCCACAATGCGACACCCCCTCACCTCCTCCATTTCACCTTTTGTCATCACGTCCACCTTTATGTTTAGCAGACGAACATTAAAACACAGCGATCGCCCGTGCTCGCAATTGCATACCGAACTGTCGATTGTACTTATGCTACCTTTCCCCTTCTTCTTCTCGCCCCGTTATCTCGCTCTGCTTTGCGTATTTACCGCGTACATTTCTCTCCTCTACATTCGCGATGGCATCGTGAACAATAGCGTGGGCGTTTGATATTTGCGCAGTGCCGCATCGTAGAGAAAGATAGACCGACAGAGAGAGAGAGAGAGAGAAAGAGAGAGAGAGAGAGAGAGAGAGAGAGAGAGAGAGAGAGAGAGAGAG
>NW_022639658.1:454670-466232 GCF_010583005.1 Odontomachus brunneus | reverse complement strand
AGAGAGAGAGAGAGAGAGAGAGAGAGAGAGAGAGAGAGAGAGAGGGAGGGAGCTCGTGATTTCGAATATCGCCCACGCATCGTGCGACGCCCATTTCTCTCTCTGTCTCTCGGTCAGGTGCGAACGGAGATGGCGGTCCTGGAATTTTGCAAAATTGAGTTCGCGGCTTTAATGAGCGACTGGGCGTGCTCGATAAACTTGTAACAAGTCGGCATTGCGATGCAACGCGGTAGCCGTGTGCATCGGAAATTTTACATCGTTAAAGTATGTATTCGCGCAACATATTCGCGTCGTTCTGTCTCTCGCTACGCTTAAAAACACACACGCACATACGCAGGCCAGCGGGCACATCTCCATCGCTATCGAGCGACTGCGAAATCCCGCCGCGAACACCCAGCGCGATGGAAACGGCGCAATTAAATCGAGGACGTTCTAAAATAAAAAATACGAGATCGGATCGTCAGACGGAGGGAAAAAATGCCCAAGTCGAGATCAAACCGGAACAAACGCGAACGGGTTAAAATTCAGTTTTACACACGACTTGTCGACGCCAGGTAGAGCGCCAGGTAAGAGGAAGACGCCCGACGATGACGAGGCGGACCTCGAACAACGAGATGCGTCTCCGTGCAAGAAGAGAAAATTATTTTCGCGCGATAAAGGCGGCCTTAATCAACGCTCTCGCGCTTGTTCTGTCGTGTTTCTCACGCACCAGACAACATCAGCGTAACATCACGCAGCTCGAGATTCCGCGTGCATTCCGCGGGTCAGCCTGCTCGCAGCTATAAATCCTGCCGACGCTAACAGTGCGTTGTTCAGCTGTCGAGATCGAAGCTCACGCGTTTTGGGGAAAATCAACTTCCCAACGCCACGGAAGAAAAATATGTCAACCAATCAGTCGTGAAGCGACTACCTATTTTTTTATGTTCAAAGTAGAGTCATACCGTGAACTTCAAGACTATGTCTACGCGAATTGCTTATGTATAATTTGCATGAAGTATATACGATGTATTGTCGCATGAACAATGTTAACTACAAAAAATTCTATAATTATATTAAAATATACTAAAAAAAAATAAATGAATTATGAGACAGCTATACAGTATCTGTCTTGGATATTAATTAGAAATGTAGTGCTTAATAAGGATAAATGGAAGGAAATTTTCGTTTTATTCACAATGATAGATTAATCTTGAAAGAAAAAATATTTGAAAAATAAGAAATATTTATCGGATGAATACTAATCATATATTTATTTATAAAAATATATATATCTTTACATTGAGCAAAAGGTTTCTCTCAAATCAACAAATACATATTTTCCTGAAATCTTTTCGTGAAAGCAATTATTTATTATATTCAAACAAAAGAATTTTGATTCAAGTAAAATATGTTATTAACATCCAGCAAATAAATATATTTTTTTTCAGATATTTTTCTCTCAGTGTGTAGATTTAACTCTGAAGATTTGTCATCAGAAGATTTCGCGGTTTCTAATTTGTTTAGGAAATAACAACGTCCAACATTTATATCGGGATTCTAAATGTTAAATAAAAATATCAATTCTTCCTATTTAATTTTTTAGCAAGCCACACATTACTTAAACAACATCCTTGGCTTACTCATTAACTGCATTCAATGGAAAAAACTGCTTCGCAACTGTTGCGAGATTCGTGAATCTGATTGAGGTACATTGAGAGAAAAATATCTAAAAAATGGCAAACATTTATTTTTGGTGGCTCTACACTAATAACATATTTACTTAAATCTAAATCTTCTTATTCGAATAGAACAATTGTTTCGTGAAACAATTGCAATTCACGAGCAATTCATGAACAATTGCTCTCATAGTTTTTAAAAAATGCATATTTTCTTATTCGAAAAATAATTTCTTATTTCAGTATAAATAAATATGTGTTATTGGCACTCACCGAATAAATGTCTACTATTTCTTAGATATTCTTTCTCTCAGTGTCTCAGTTCTTAGTCTGGACTGAATCTGAGAGCATACGCCGATCAGAGTCACAAATGTTGCAATAGTTGCAAATAGCAGCTTTCTCTGCTGTTTGCAGCTAAATGCAGCCAATCTCATACATAGTTTATGTTGTGTATAACACGTAGACATAGATTATGGTGATTTACGCGTAAACATCTAACGCTTCAAAGTGCTTCCAAGTCGCTCTGTTGCTAGTAATTATTTGGCACACACCTCCGCTCTTAGAAGCGACTGTCTAGCGAGATTACACGGTTAAAATTCGATGGATGTGTCTTAATAAGAGCTTCCAATCAACGGCTTTACTGCTGTCAACTCCTATCTCGCACGTAATATGTGAACAAATTATCACCAATACCGACTACGATACGCGTCCTATGAACGTGTTATCGTTCTGCTCGTGTTTCACGCGCTCATACTCGCACGATCGTCGCGGTGAGGCCGATTTCACGTTAAATGTAGCAGAACGGATCTCAATTGCTAGAGATCCACGGTATTCGCGAGCGCGCGTGACTGGAGACATTCGAAGGGAAAATCCGCAAAGCGAAATCCGCTCCGGACACCGTCATCCCTTCGGGCGCAAAGAAATATCCTTTTTCCTCTTTTTCCATCTCCTCCTACCCCTTTCCAAAGCGCGACTTTAAAATGTTATAATCCGTGGGAGAGCATTATTCCCATGAATACACAAAAAATAAAATGTAAATCTTTACATGTCCCAGAAAGTTCACTCTAAATTTTGCGTAAAAATAATTCATTCGTGGTGTGTTACTTATCAATGAATTACGAATATTAATTATGATTAATTGACACACACACCGATTTTTTTCTTACATTTATGTTATTTTGACTTTAAGCTTAAATTTTTCCTAAAAATTGGTAACGAAGAATGATAAAAACGAAAAAAATATACGGAAAAGTAATTCATTCCGTGTGTAGGCAGTATTTGAAATCGCGGTATCGCCACAAACAAAATATCACTTAGAAATAATGACGAGGAGCTCGTGGAAGTAGGAGGAAGCACACGGAACTATTGTCACACGCTACACGCGATAATCGTCCAACACGACGCAAGCAAACAGCATTAATGAGAGTCGAGATTGAAACGCTCTCGTGTTTTCGCTCAACGAAAACAGGAGAGATTGCATAGATTCAATTGTAATCCCCAGAGTGAGTAAAGATCTCACCGACGTTGTTCCGTTACGTTTGTTGTAGTAATGGGTCAGAGATAAAATAACGACCGATATTTACACTGTCCGCGATGTATTTGCGCAAAAGCTCACACGTAAAGCTTAATACATTGCAAATCCAAATATGTTATTTTGAATGAATCTCTTCACGTGTTTCTTACTATTTCAAGTCCATGCCATTTAACACGTTTAAACATAAAATAACATGATTTAGGACCGTAAGAAACATGTGAAAGGAGCCTCAGCCAAATTACACGCCCACACTGTAAAAACTAAAGTGTTAAATTTAACATTTTATGTGTCCTAAATCATCCACTCTCATTTGTGTAAATTTAACACAAAACAAATGTAGTAAAAAGTAACACGCATAATATGTTAAAAATTAACACAAGAATTTAACACTTGAATACCGTTAGGAATCATAGTTTGTGTTAAATTGACATATGTATAATGTTAAATTAACTAAAATAAAACGTAACTTTAACATTTGATAGAAGTATTAATCTATGGTTTTGATGAAATAAAAATGTTAAATTGACATATGTATAATGTTAAATTAACTAAAATAAAACGTAACTTTAACATTTGATAGAAGTATTAATCTATGGTTTTGATGAAATAAAAATGTTAAATTGACATATGTATAATGTTAAATTAACTAAAATAAAACGTAACTTTAACATTTGATAGAAGTATTAATCTATGGTTTTGATGAAATAAAAATGTTAAATTGACATATGTATAATGTTAAATTAACTAAAATAAAACGTAACTTTAACATTTGATAGAAGTATTAATCTATGGTTTTGATGAAATAAAAATGTTAAATTGACATAACTTATGTCTGACATATTAAATATGTCAATTTAATACAACCTGTAATTCCTAACGGTATTTAAGTATTAAATTCTTGTGTTAATTTTTTCCATATTATGTATGTTACTTTTTAACACATTTGTTTTCTGTTAAATTTATACATAAATAAGAGTGGATAATTTGGGACATATGAAATGTGTTAAATTTAACATCAGTTTTTACAGTGTAATAACTTTATTCAATTGAATAAACAGTTCTTTTGATATTCAGAACACCACATCAGTTATCACTCTCCTTATTACCGTTGGGACAAATATATCCTCCTAAGAACCCCAGTGAGATATTGGTATCCCGGTCAAACATAAATATTCCTTTAGCGCCAAACATAAAACTTTTAATTTTTTTACTAAAACTACATTATCTTAATATGTTTAACAAATTGAAAGTAAAAAGAAAAGTAAAAAGAAAGAACCCTTAAAAACAAAATGGGTTGCGAAAGGTTTGACGAACAGACCGTTTTAGACTGATTCACACACCGTTTTAGACTCATACACACAATATGGTGTGAAAATCAAATATCAAAGAATCAATCAATCAAAGAAAATTTGTGCACAAGGTGGATTCAAATACATCACACGGTCGCTATTCGTTCGCTGGGTATGTATCCAATTTAATAAGCTTCGAGTATAAATTTCTTGGCCCTTTTCAATTTTAATTTAATTACTTATCGTAAGCATCACGCGGAAAGGATTGACATTTTTCGCAGTTTTTTTTAACTAAGCGTTTCTTTGATTTCTATTAATTTTATTTGTTGTATTAATTTGTATATTTGATTCTATTCTCTTTTTCTTTAATAGTACCGCGGCTCTGTATAATTTGTAATTACATTAGTGAAATAAAAAGAAGAAACCAATTAATCCTAATTTAATTATTTAGCGCAACTGTCACACGGATAAAGACATTTCTTGTGATTTTTTGATCTTTAATTTAGTTCAATCCAAACATTTGATTCTTTTTTCTTTTTCTTTGAAGAAGAAGATCTGTAAAAAAATATGTAAAAAAAATATTTACTCAGTGGATACTAACAACATATTTACTTAGAAAAGCTAAGGTTTTAAGAAAAAATATATTTTTTTATTTGAAAGATTTTGTATTAGTAATGTATTAGTAATAAATTTGTATATCCACCGCATAAATATTTTTATTTCTTATTTCTTCTTTTAACGTACGACTTTGTGTAAATTATAATAGCATGAGCGAAATAAAAAAAGAAGTCAATCATCACGCAGAAAAAAATAAAAATATTTTTCGCGATTTCTGCGGACTCAGTGTTTCTTCGATTTAATTTAATTTGAACGTTTGATTTTTTTTTTCTTCAATAATACCCTTACGAGCCCGTGTAAATTGTAATTACATGAGCGAAATGAAGAAAGAAGTCAACAATTATTTGTCACCGTGAAATACCTTATCTTACGCACATCTTATGAAATCCGTGGGGACAAGTGAACGCGCGCTTGGTACTCCCTGATCAAAACACATGACCCGGCCTAGAAATGAATCGCGGTTTTTAGACTGTGCTTAATGGGGCAAACACAGAAATCACGTCACGCCAATTGTGTGGCCGTGCAATTCTTTCGGAATGTGAGCCCTCCTACTCTCTCCTTTCACATGATTTCATTGGCACGCCGATTCGAGAGCTCGGCAAAACACGCTTGTTAAAATAATATTTGCTCTCGAACGCGATTTATGTGGATAAGGTTTTCTTCACGCAACCGTAATGGATGGTCTAAGAAAGTTATTCGTGTTGCTCTGTACGCCAACGTAGAGATGTTTATATATTTTCACTCTTTTGTGACTCACTTCTTTTGTGACTCGCAATTGGCACTTAAAAAATGTTGCCGTAACAACATGAAATTTCTTCAAATGTGTATACTGCTTGAAATTATTAGGGAATCGCGGTGAGTGAATAATTCTGTGTTACATTTCAAAAGAGAATATTTAAAAAATAAACTATCACTCGCGGTGGGGGGAAGGGTATTAATAATATTAATATTTAAATCTAAATTCTTTTATCTAAATGGAATAAATAGTTGCTTTCGTGAAAAGCTAAAGTTCAAGAGAATGCATATTTTCTTATTTGAGGAGTATTTTATGAATATAAGTGAGTATGTTATTAATACAATACAAATATTTATTTCTTAAAATAAAATATTTTAATTTTTTCTTTCGCTATAAAGGTGCTTTTTATAGTTCAAATTAAATAAATCAGGCATGATTAGCAAATTCAAAAACCGAGAGACATAAATTAGTGTTACTTACAAATTTTTGAATTTTAACTTGGTTATTTAATACTTCAAATAATATGAACGTTTGAAGAAGTGATTCCCAAATTATGTCAAGCAGTATACACATGGAAAAACGACGCAAATGTTCGGCTTGTAACAGCGTCGTGACTCTTTAAGTCTGATCTACAATATGCTCTTTGTGTTCTGTTTCTTGTCTTCTATTTTTTTTTTTGGCTTAAAGCTTAAGATTTGAGTCAGAAAGAGATAAAGAGAAAGAAGCAGGAAGCAAAGAGCATATTGTAGATCAGGCTTTAATTCTGGAGCAGTCGCGCAAATATCAACCGATCTTCTTTCTCGGCATATCTATCTTCATCTTTCTATCTCTTTATTAATGAAATTCGTAATTTTGAACGATATTTCCCGCAAGTTAATTACGACATCACATTCAATGAGAGAAAAACACAAATAAAAAAATAAGCAAAAAAAAAAGAATATACGTAAAATTCATTGGCAAAAATTTAATATTTTGACTAACGTTCATAACTTACATTGAGTGCCGACGCGTTTGTATTTATTTTTGAAATGCGACTGCTCGAGGATTAATGAGAAAGAAAAACCATCACCTTAAATTTCTTGTTTCTATATCTCACTCACCGAAACGATGGAAGTCAAGGTCGACTACATCTGACATCTGAAACATAAAGATGATCCCTAGTTGAGATTGAGCTTAGCAAACAAGTGCGTGTAAATACGATCCGATTAATTCTCTGCGGTTGTAATCCGAGTTAGTTGAATAGTTGACTGCAACTCGGATTTCGACCGTACAGGGTTAAACACAGGAATATCAAGAGTACGAACTCACCGTCGAGTCAACCCTGCTCTGCCCGAACCGGCTCCTCCGGCACAAGCATCCTCTGGAAACTGTAGTGGAACGTTGTGATCACTAGCACACGCGACCGCGACGCGAGTATCGTCAATTAACAATGAATATTATCACACACGGAGACATTGATCAATTCCGCGGCACTCACGTGGAAATAGCGGACAGAGTACCGACGAATGACTCCGTCAACGCTCCGCAAAAGAATACGACGTGCCGAGGACCTGCGTGCTTTGTTGATACGTTTCTTCGTTACGCCAAAGGACGTGCGACTTCGGACGCTCAAGACTGAATTATAAAATGCTCTTTGCTTCTTGTCTTTTGTTCTCTTTTTCTGACTAAAAATTTAAGTCTGATCTACAATATGCTCTTTGCGTTCTGTTTCTTGTCTTCTGTCTTTTTCTGGTTTAAAGCCTGATCTACAATGTGTTCTTTGCTTCTTGTTTCTTGTTTTCTGTCTCTTTTTAGTTTAAGGTTTAAGTCAGAAAGAGATAAAGAAAAATTAATAGGAAGTAAATAACACATTATAGATCAAGCTTTAAGCTTAAGGTTTGAATCAGAAAGAGATAAAAAGAAAGAGGCAGGAAACAAAGAGCATATTATAGATCAGGTTTTAAGCTTGATCTACAATGCATTCTTTGTTTTCTGTTTCATTTTCTTTATCTCTTTCTGACTCAAACCTTAAGCTTTAAGCCAGAAAAAGACAGAAGACAAGAAACAGAACGTAAAGAGCATATTGTACATCAGGCTTTAAGGTTTCAGTCAGAAAGAGAAAAACAGGAAGCAAAGAGCATGATGTAAATTAGGCTTTGCTCTTTAAATTTCACGATATTACTCATTGTAATCACTAGCGACCGCGACGTGAATATCGTCAATTAGCAATAAATATTATCACACGCGGAGACATTGATCAATTCCGCGGCACTCACGTGAAAATAGCGAACCCAGAATACCGACGAATGACTCTGTCAACGCTCCGCGAAAGAATACGACGTGCCGAGGACCTGCGTGCTTCGTTGATACGTTTCTTCGTTACGCCAAAGGACGTGCGATTTCGGACGCTCAAGCCTGAATTACAAAATGCTCTTTGCTTCTTATCTTTTCTCCACCTTTCTCCACCTTTTCCTGACTAAAAACTTAAGGTTTCAGTCAGAAAAAAAAACAGGAAGCATAGAGTTCGATATAAATTAGGCTTCGCTCTTTAAATTTCACGATGTTCATTGTAATCACTAGCGACGCGAGTATCGTCAATTAAAAACGAACACTGTCACATTGTCACGCGGAGACAATGATCAATTCCGCGGGACTCGCGTGAAAATAGCGGACAGAATACCGACGAGTGACTGCGTCAACGCTCCGCGAAGGAATACGACGTACGCGAGTGTGTCGAGGACCTGTGTGCTTTGTTGATGTTTTTTTCATTGCGTCAGAAGACACGCGATTTCGAACGCTCACTGAATTTTACGTTCATCATAATTACCGACGCATGCGACCACGACGGGAGTATCGGAAATAAACACACGTGCAGCGACAACGATACATTTCGCGAGACTGGCGTAGAAACAGCGGACGAGATTTACGACGAGGAAACGACGAACGACGCTTTCAGCTATTCGCGAAGAAATACGACGTGCGTAATGAACATGTCAACGACCCGCGCGCTTTGTTGATGTTTTGTCGTAACGTCGAAAGACGCCTGGCTTGAAGGCCGTGCGTCTGCGGCGGGCTGAGCGTATCCACACACTGAGAGAAAAGACTGGTAACTATAACAAACTGCGTTTAGTTACAGAAATTCGTTGGATCCTTAGTAACTAATACTAAATGTGATAATAATTGCCAAATATTTAATAGATTGGGAGTATGACGTAATTGCATTCACAGTAACATCAATTAAATAATTTAGTGTGTAATAGTTATTTAATATTAAATATTTAATATGAAATATATTATAGAGAGTTATGAACAGATATTTGATAATTGTTATGAAATTGTTATATTCCATGTAATAAAAAATTCAGTAAGTACGAGTTCTGTTTTGTTACCAGTATAAGTATGTTTTGTTGCAGCACAACGAAAAATTCATTCATTTGCAGCTATTATATCGTTTCAATATCTATTATTACAGATGGTTGGTTGAACCTACCAAAAATTTTGTAACTATTACAAAATCGCTTATTTTGCTCAACTATTCAATAAGTTTTATTTACCAAATATATTCTGGAATCAAATAAATTTTACTTCTGTCAAATAAATAATTTATTTTACAAAACTAAATTAATTAATAAGTATTGCCATAGCTTTGGCCCGCTATATTTACGTCTACCATTTAGTAATAGTAACCAAATTTTGATAATATTTACTAAATTCTTCTCTCAGTGCACAGTGTCCTCATACAATCTCACTCAACATACATTATCTACTGTTATGTTCAATAATCGAATGCACACCCCAATATTAGTTTTGTGGTTGTTCTTTACTGTACACAATTGCCTAACATCAACTATCGAACTGTACGCCGACTATCTTTAGACAGGATCCGCTTGGCGCTCCACAAAGCGTCAAATAAATACGATTGATCTATCCGTCGCTCTAAAACACTTGCAGCGCTGAACGAACCCTACTTTTTGTATACGGTTTGATTAACTTAAGGAAAAGTGATTAACGTCAGGAAAAGTTTTGGAGCGATTAGTGGATTCGATTTGCTCCTCCTTCTCCCTCCCTTTTTCTTACTAACGGATCGACGTTATCTACCAAGATTCGCCATATTATTCGTTCATATTATCTATTTCTCTGATTACGAATTTCAAATTCTCTATAAATAAATCCGACGATTCTATCACATGAGTGAGTCGATGGTAATAACAAGTGTAAGAGACGCGCCGTCTCGACACGTCGCGACATGCACCGCTTGCGTATATTGACAAACGAGAGGAATATTCCCCAAAAACATACTTACGATACGTCCCGAAGATGGCACATCGCTGTCTCGACACTCTCGATACATATCTATCGCGCGAGACTCACTTTCGACATCATAAAAGACGTAGCAACGCGAAACGATGTCGATCGATGCAACGGCGATTGCTCGACATGAAAGGTCGAAAATGCGCGCAATCGAAGATACGCGCACGATTGTTGTATTGCACGCCTACAACGACGATACCTGTATACTCAGCTCCACATATTCAATAGATCGATATATCGCCTTACCATCCGATAATTATTAAACTTTTTTGATCATCCACATCCGTTCCTATCTATGTGTTTATCACTATACAGAAAAAAGGGACATTCTTGTTTGGAAAATATCCTTACTTTTCATATGTTAATTTTCAAATGAGATTACATGACGTAAAATGAAAATATATATTTACAAATATATCTAATGAGTATTTATATTTTATATGACTCAATGAACAAAAATCTGTTATTATTCAAAAATAATTTTCATCAATGGAAAACACAATATTATGTTAAAAATGTGTTTTTAAATGTATGTGTTATGCTTCAGGTTACTCTATCTATTTAAACTAATATATTGAAATCTACAATCATTGTTTTATATATAATAAAACAATATATAATATTAGAAGAATTGTATTGCTTTGATTTCAACAAATAATCAAAGCAATAAGAATTTTATTGCTTTGATTGTTTGTTGAATTGAATATAAAATATATTGATGTGTATTAATGTGTATGATTGTATGCAAAAGAAGTAATTTGTCTTCGATAAAGCTATATAATCTCATTTGAAGATTAACATAAAAAAAAGATATTTTCCAAATAAAAATGTTCTTTTTCTGTGTTAATTAATCCTATACATTTTAACTTCCATATTGAAATAGGAACAGCTAATGTCGTTATATAAAATACAAGCTAAATTTATTAATTGTTTGAATTTCGACACTATGGAAAAAAAATATTCGCTACTAGATAGAAAATTCCCGTCAACTTTTCAACAATTGCTCTACTCGTAAAAAAATAAAACTCACACTTTGCAATAATTAGCTAAATTAAAACAGATTTCCCATTGGATTCTAACACAGACTAATAACACAAACTCCACTTTAACGCGAGCACAAAAGCAGATGTCTTTCGTACATACATGATTACGCTGTTTGACTCTTACTTCACGGAGTGACGATTTCACGTCCATCGGGAGCGCGCTAATTTCCCCTTTCCAATGATCTTCGTTTCAAATCGCTACGACGTCTACGAGCGGAGTTATTAACGATTGTTACGATCCGCTTTCTCGATCGGCCGGCGTTATCATTGCAATAAGCGCGAATAAGTCACGCCGCGACGAGTGAAAGGAATGCGGAACGCGTGGGGCTGTTACTTCCGGAAAATCACCTTGCGTAGTACGCGACGGCACGCAGCGGCACGACTAGCTATCCCCACT
>NW_022639658.1:428277-454660 GCF_010583005.1 Odontomachus brunneus | reverse complement strand
CCCCCCTCCCCCCACTTTCTCGTTACGCGTCGTGGTGGAGCGGTCATACACTTTACTGTAGAAGATAGTGCGCCGGCGCGAAAGCAAGTGTTAACGCCGCACGAGTGCGAACTTCGAACCCAACCTGTGATCTGTTCTTTTCAGCTGCACTTTTGAACTGGTGCAATAAGTTAAAGTGAGACAGATATATCTTTTCTCACACTAACTTATTGCAACAATTCAGCAGTGCAGCTGAAAAGAACAAACCATGTTGGTGTCGCGGTTTTAAGCGGCTACAGATCGTGAATAAGTCAATGTAGCGACATGAGATACGAAGAAATCTCTTTGGCACACGCTCACACACGTCTGTACTGTTCTTTGATTTCCTATTTGAAAGAGTCAAGTGCCGCGATCTAATACACTGTAAGCACGATCGCCACACTGTAAGCACGTTATCACAAGTAACATACAATCTCATTCGCGATCAATAAATCAGACAAACGTTCGATTTTACTACTACCTCGGTAAATCGATCATAATATCGAATATAAAAGACTCGATACGTTGCGACAAGCATCGTTTACCGATACTGACAAATGAAGAGATTACTGTTTAATAACGTACTTAAATTCGCAAATTTGCACGTGAATGTGTTGTGTTCCTACAACGACGCTCTACATTCCTCTCTTTCTCTGTTCCTCTTTTGCTAACAGACCGACATTATCTCCCAAGACTCGGCGCCACAAATATCTCTTGACATCGTTTCTTTCTCTTTCCCTCTGATTATCATTGACTTTCTAATCTGTGTGATAAATCACCGTGTAATAAAAATCCGACGATTGTGCGTTTCTATTACTACTTGAGTAAGTTGATGGCAATAACAAGTGTAAGAGACGTCGACTCGACAATTCGTGACAAGCACTACTCAAATATATCGACAAACGCGAAGATTGCTACTTAATAACGTACTTACGTTCCAATGATTGCATATCTTTACTTCGACATTTCCGATATTTATTTACGCGAGACTCACTTTTGACATGACAAAAGACGCGTCAAGCACAGAGCGATGTCGATCGATGCGTACATGGTAGTTGCTCCATGCAAAAGGATCATAGTTCTGCGTGCAATTAGCGTCCCATGACGCCCTCTGTGCATTCCTGCCTCTTCCTCTTAGTAAAAGATCGACGTTATCTCGCGAGATTCAGCGTCGCGCGAATAATCCTAGCGTCATCTTTATCTCTCTTTCCCTCTGATTATCACCGAATTTCTAATTGCCGAACAAATCCGACAACCGTGCAATTCTATCATCGCTTGAGTGAGCCGATCCTAATAGTAAACGCAATAAACCATTAGGTTGCCGCAAACATATTGATCAATATCGAGACGTCGGCTCAACAAGCATCGCTCACATATAACGACACATATAACGCGGAGATTACTGCCTGACAACATACTTACGATATGTCCCGATGATCGCATATCGCTACTTCGGCACTCCCGATACTTATTTATGCGCGAGACCGACTTTCAATAAGACAAAAGACGTGTCAAGCGCGAAGCGACGTCGATCGATGTGTCCATGGCGGCTGCTCGATGCAAAAGGATCGAAGACGCGCGCGCAATTGCTGTTGCCGCGCGCCTACAACGACGCCATCTATATACTCGACCCGCGCATTCGATAGATCGATATCGCTCTATCGTTCGATAGTTACTAAACATTTTCTATCAAGCACATTCGTTTCTAATTATGCTTTGTTCATTACTGTTAATTAATTCTATTAACACACCGCAGTCAAGAGTAATGCGTAACAAGAAACTTTTAGTAACTATCGATCTATCAGTGATAAGGCATCCGTAAACTGAGGCACGAGGTACGCGAACGTATACATCGAATGTTCCGCTCAAACAATCGAAGCGCAAAGATATCTCTTTTGGGAATTCGAAAGGTCGATTAATTCAGTGCAGTTTTCAGTGCAGTTTTCAGTGCAGTTTTAATTAAAATTTTTACTGGGTCACATCGCGCACGTCAGCAGACCGAATCGCGCTAATTGCCGCCCGGAATAACATGAAATTTCGCGGAAATTTTGGTAACTCTCGTTTGGTTTCAGGTGCATTTCGCGCTGTTGATTTTAACCACCTGCACATTTCTGCTAAAAGAATCAGTACTTGACCAGAAATCTTTCTCTGCCGGCATCGTCGTACAACGTGCTGAAACCGAAGATCATGTCGCCTAGTAAGTACACACATTGTCGATTACACAATTGCGTAATTTCGTTAAAGGTATAATTCAAAGATAAATTTCAGACAGCACACACCTTCAAGGCGTGTCTTGTGGATGTCTTGAAGATGTTCTTATGTTCTTATGATGTCTCCAGAACATTTTCAAGACATCCCTTGGTCTGTGCTATCTGAGATCCTATAACGGAGTTCCTAGTTCAACTTATGAAATTATAACGTAGCGAATTCTTCCGAAGCAGCTGTCAGTACGCGAACGGCTTTATCGATCTTAGACAAAAATATATCAAAAACGACTTAAGGAAATTTTCAATCTGTAGAGAATATCTATCATAAAAGATCCATACAAACTCCTTGTCGGTTCTAATAAAGGAAGAAATAGAAAGAAAAAGAGAGAGATTTGAATAAAAAGTTACTCGATGAGTGTTCCGCATTATCGAGTCAGTATTTATTATTTTCCCACGCGTACTCTTTTTCTCCCTCTCTCTCTTTCTCTCTTAGAGTAGAGCTTCCGGAAAGCTACTTGCGTTTCATTTACTCGTCACTTCCGGCCTAACACGCACATTCACAGGCAAACAGACAAGTATCTCTGATAATCGCACGACCATCTGACGCGCACAAGCGGTATCAGCCGCGTAATTAACAACAATCTAAGCCGACAGTTAAAACGATACGCGCCGTAACGATTTCCCGATGCTTCTCTCGCAATGTTGTTTTTCACATCGCGAGGCTAGAGAAGCGATCGGCATACCGGCCGAAGTCGAAGGGTGGAGGTTCGAAATTGGGTCAATGTCCGCGATAATTAAACTCGACGAGCTCGTTTGGAGCAAGAATGATTGCGTTTGCAAAGATTACGAAGCTATGATACGCGCATGTTACGAAGTTTCACGGATTTCTTACACGAGTGGAGATTTTGCATTAACCGTGCAAGTTCCGTTGAAACTTGAATAATTAACGGAAAATCCCTTAATATAATATTATGCAAATTAACATCTTACTTCGATGCTACAAATTGCTTATTGTTCCATGTTGTTATTCACACATTGAGGCTTAGAGGTCTCTCGACATTCTACTTGCATTGAATCTTTTCTTAAATTCAATTTAAAATGTATCAATCATGCAGTCTGTTCGACTGTTGGTAGAGAGAACATGTGCGCGCAGTAAGCATACATTAAATAATCTAAAGAAGATTAATCGCTAAATGGGCAAATGAAGTGATAAACTCTATTTCATTATAGTCGCTTATTACTTTTTTCATCGACGTTGGAAATTTAATTATATGATCTATAGACCTATCCTGTAACACTTTCAACGATAGAGTTTCGTTATCGTTGTCCTTACACATATATAATACACGGTAAAAAAGCTTCACAAACGACATACCGTGCTAGTGACTTGTCCTTAAGAAATTGCAGAATAGACTTACTGGAGATTTAAAGGGAATGAAGAGAAAGGAATTGCAAAGGGCAACAATAATAATTGTATGCCCGATAATACTGCATATCAACAGAGATTTGGAGTCAGTACAAAAATGATGGTAAACAAAAATAAAAAGAAGGTGTCAACAGATGTTAACAAAATCAGACTTGTGATTTAGGAATCATTGTTAGACAATCCAATGCGTACGAAACTTATGCTAAATTATCAAGCTGATATAGTTGTAAATTGCTTGCACTTTTTATATTGAAAGCATAATTACAGACTTGTATTTATGAACCGTTATTCTGTAGTATGGAAGAACTAAATTTCTTATTACAAAATGAGTATAAATTGATGGATAATTACAAACTCATAAAGTCATGTCAAAATTGTTTGTTTGTAAGTTTGTTTGTTTGTTGTAAGAAAAATTGTTTATTTGTTAACTAATAACGGGTTATGAATAGCGGTCTAAATATTATCTCTTTAGTCTTTATAAATACATCAAACATACTGAAACACCTCATGTAATAAATGATTTTACATATGTGTGTGTAGAGATATTCAATGGAAATGTATCATTTTTTGCGTCCTAGTATCCTGGCTTCCGAACCAACGACCTTACTTCCGGCTGCTTCGTCGTGGCACTGACACTAACACTCGCGTAGATACGAGTCGATCAGAGAAATGCGACTCAAATAGCACAAGCTTCTAAAAGACATCCAAAAGATATCCTGCTTTTTTAAATATTTTTTAGACGTTTCTATATTGAAAAAAGTTTTGTTAATTAACAAATAGTTAATAAATGTATTTGGTTCAGCCTTTCAGTGCAACATTTAATAATTAGTATCAAGTATAGTAATAGTTAGCAATCTGGTTATAATTACAAAATCATTAATAAAACAATTAAAAGAAAAAAAAAGCAAATAAGAGCCGAACGCCGAACGTTACAGCGGAATCAACGATTTAATTGAATATCAAGATAATATATAGGATTTTTAATATTTTATAGCAATTTCAAAAGTTTTGGTCCACGGTTTGGACAGACTTCTATATACTACTAAACTACTAACTCCCTACTATTAGCCTGTAGAAAAGTAAGGCAAAATTTTAACATAGTGTGAGTAGTGGCAGCTATCTTTGTTAAGGAAAAATTTAGTGTTTAGAACTAAAATATCTGATATAAAAAAAATACGGTTTAATTGGTATTGCTGTTTCTTGCTTGTTTCAAGCAGAATGTATTAATAAGAAAGCAAAATGTAAAATGTTTTGATCGCCAAGTCACCAAACATTTAGTTGATCCCATTTCAATTTTTCGGTGTACCAAATTGTCGTTTCGAAAGTAAAACTTTGATCCGGATATACTCTCACAGATTTACGCGATCATCGATCATCGATCTCGCCGGAGGAATTCGGAGCTCGTCGAATTCGCAGAAGTCGAGAGCATCTCCGCGCGATAAATAAATTAGAAACGCCTGCTCGATATCGCGAGGCTGTCTACGTTCCTGCTCATAGGAACTAAAGAGGAAAGAAAGCTCTCGTCGGACATTCCTCCCTCTCTTCTACCTCTACTCCTCCTCCGACACTAGGATTTCGCTACGCTCGGTAATTGAAGGATAATTACGAGACACACGTGCGATCGCTCGCGTCTCAGCCGATTATGCCGATACAAAACTACTGAAAATGTCACAGGCGTGACGGCCTATGGATGGATGTTACTGGATCGGGTTAAGTGGCTCTGGAGAAAGCCAGCTACCTCCGCCTTTTCCTTATGAAGTCACGAAACCGCGCTCGTGCACCTCCACACGCTCCGTGTAACCACCTGTCCGCCGGCAAAGACCATCGTCGGCCTTCACCCGCGGACGGACGGCCGCGTCGATGCAAATCGCTGCTCGAGGAATAATAACGCCGCGCGGTCGTAAGTCGCGGAATTTTATTCCCCTAATCGGGACAGCGGCTCTCTGCAAATGCAACTCGTCGACTGACTTGTCCTCGCCGGAACCTCGTCTCCGCGTGCGCCGGCTTATCGTGAGACGTGCGTGAAAGTAGTATCCGAGCATGTCGCCGGGTCGCCGATTGATAGCGACGCGAAAGCATCGCGATGACCGGAATATGTGACGCGAGTAATTACGTTATTAAAAATATATATTTTTGTGCTCGGAGTGATCAGCTCACGATTGCAGAGACGGGAAACGGAGGAGGTTTCCCGTTAATATTTATCACATCGCGGTAAATATTAATTAATTTTCACGGGGAGAATATAAGCATAATGTAATTTTTAACGAAGCGCGTTGCCGCTTGGTTGCAATTTATTTTTCAACGAAATGCAGAAATAGCTGAAATTTTATGTATATAAATGGAATATGCAATATCGATATTTGACAGTTGTGGAAATTGTACTAAAGAGAAAATTTGATAACAACCATCAAGCCTGGATATTACATTGAGAGGAAAAGATTTAAAGAAAATTATAATTATTTGTGTCTCTCCAACTATATTTTTTAGTTATTCTAAAACTAAAATGTCATGTAATAGTAATATGCATACAAAGTTATCATTAACATTACAGTAGAATTTAATTAAAAAATTGTTTTCTTGACCATAAGTTGAAATAATTATTTCTCTATATAATTATTATAAATATCAAATATCTTTTTTCTAAGATTAATGAACAACTAAGTTTAGTATCTAATACCAAGACTTGGTGACTATTAGCAATTTATGTGATACGCATCATAAAGCAATTTATACAATAAAACTGTATTGTTTAGTAATATTTAACGCATCATGTGATAAATATACGAAATGGGCAAATATAATATTGGAATCAAACAAAGAAGAAACCCGAAAACCAAATATAATATATTTAACCAAATATAATATAATAAATATAATATATTTAAATATTAACAATATTTACGAATATGACTTTGGAATGTAATCATAAAAAAACTAAAAAATATATAAAAATTTATTTCGTTTTCATCATAATGTGTACGTTTTTAATACACTAATAAATCATGTTTGAAAAATAAAATTTGATCCATAATTGGGACAATTACCTTACAATCGCAAAATGAAAGGATTACAATCAAGACAACCAGTTTTTAATAAGTATTGCTATAGTGTTAATAATAATAACCTTATATGCATGTTGGCATTATTAGTTTTCTGTTAAATCAAGAAAAAATATAGTTGGTGCCGAAAATAACTATGATTTCAGCAACCATTCGTTAACCATTTAATGGTTAATTTAAATTTAATCATTTAACCATTTTTTCTCAATGCACATTCGCGCACTTGCGACGCATGAATCACAAGTCAGCGAACTTTGACGGCGAGAATTAATATAGCACTCATAATTTTTTCGAATTACTTATCGCCAGTCAAAGCGTCACAGAACGGGGCACATCGCGGCTGACACGGGGAGAAACTCGCGAAAGAACGTTGACGTAAAAATGCAAATTAGTCGCGCGCACTAGAACGGTCGAGAGCGAGCGGGAAATGCTGAAGCGCGACAGTGAAACGCTACTGCTTTTCCCAAGAACCCGTAGCAGACCGAAAATTAAAAGGAATCCCGCTAATCGCACGATCATGTTATTTATTCTGGAAAATACGTGTTTCCTTGACGCCGGTTTAATCACAAGCTTCATACCTTATCATTGTACGTCACAACGCTCTCAATTCCGCGCATCGAGACGCGCCTCGCTTTAACAGCCGGTGTCGACTCAGGTTGACCTGCATATCTCGGGAAAAAATTCGCCAGGAAACGTCAACGTTCTGCGTAACAACTTCCGCAGATATTGGCGCGCGTCCGCTGCCGTAGTCATTGGCACCGCAAGTTGCATTCTATAATATTACGCATGAGGTTAAACTATATGTATAAAATAGAATGTCTGCTTCGTCTATTCCTTATAAATTTCTAAACCTTTTGACCATTCTGACCAAATTTCACATAGTTATTCTCTAGGACTCTGCGAAAAATATAGGCTTCACGTACTAAAGAAAGAATATTGTCGAAACGACAATGTGATGTTGTCGACAATGTGTTGTTGTCGGAACGACACCGAACTGAAATTCTGTTAAAATGGAATCAACTAAATGTTTGATAATTGCAACCAACACATCCTATTTGACACAAATAAAAAATATGGTAATACCAAACAAATATTTTATATCCAAATACAAAAGTAATTTTTTCAGTATAAAATCTGGTATCCCATTCCTTCCTCCTGAGTTCATCTCTTTGATATTTTGTGATAACCCTTGATATTTTGTGATAACACGGGATAACGTCGGGTAATTTAAGCTAGTTGTTTATAAAACTGAGCGCGAAATCATACGTTATACCAACATCGTGTTATTATATCTGCATTGAGTGAATAATCAGTTTGATGAATACTCTCCAGAGATTTTTCGAGGATCAGGTGTTATTGATGTATGGCAATGAATAAACGTGACCGTAAATAAAGAGAGAAATATGGCAAAATTTTGCAAAATTTCTGAAAGAGATACGGCGAAATTTTTCTCTATAGTGTGCGCCTCATAGCGTGGGCTCGGATTAGAAAACATCCCGCGATTTACTTTTTATCTCATTTATGACCGCAATCCGTTTTTCATGGCATACAGATTTCATTTGATCCTCGCTCCGTATTTATTCCACGTGACGCGTGTGAACGCGAGACGCGATATTACGTTTAAAATATGCAAAATCATGTCGTCTTGCCAAACTGAGAGCCGTCGAGTTTCCCTTCGAAGATTCGATTAGCGGTCTAACGAGAAGCTATAAAAAAAAAGAAAGGAAAAAATTTCACGAAACGAACGGCACACTTTTCTCGCCTGATGGCGACCGTACAGCAGCGTGTGTTGCTGTTAACGGCTAGCGTGCCGCGCTAGTTTGTGACCGATGGCGACGGCGTTGTTGCAAAAATAGTGCACGCGAAGGTTGCAGGAGCCCGGTGGTGCAACCCGCTTGGTCGCGGTGCCGCGATGGAGCCGGCAAGATAGCCTGGGAGCGCCAAGTGCGTCGGCGCTACGTAGCTGCGCCGCGCCGTGATCGATCAACAGATTTTCTTCAGGATCAGCGCGGCCCGTAGCCAGGGTCACGGTCTGACCTTGATAATTCTCGATGACGTCGTGGCAATTTGACGGCGACCCGGCGTGCGCGTCTCCGTATGACGCTCGACGACAAGCTGTGTCCGCGACGACTCCTGAGCGACCAGCGTGCGTCACATCCGGCTCCTCCCGGAGCCGAGAAACGCGGAAGGTGAGCGAAGCTGCTCCACTGTTGACTTCGAGATTCAGGAGAACTCGCCCCCGCGATTCAGAGGAAATTTCGAACCGCTGAAAAGGATAACATAGCAGATAACGATACTTAAAAAAAGAAAAATTTGTACACACTAAGAAGAAAAATATCTAAGAAATACTAAATATTTACTTGCTGAGTATTAACACACATAGTCTATTTATTTATAGTAATATATTTTTATTTAATTAATAAAATATTCTTACGTAAGAAAAAATATACATTTTCTTGAAACCTTAATTTCTTACGATAGCAGTTATGTACTCTAATTAAATACAAGAATTTGGATTTAAGATTTAAATATGCTGTCAGTACCCACCAAATAAATATTTGCTAATTTTTAGATATCTTGCCCTCAATGTAATAGTTAAGAAATGCATTTGATTGAGCGTTTCTCAGTGCGACATTTGGTAATCAGCGTCAAATATAGTAATAGTTACCAACCGTCTAATAATTACATATAGTCTAATAATTACAAAATAATTAATGTAACTGATTCTCCATTTAATTAAACCAATTAAATAGTTTGGAAAATGAAAAAGATATTAAATAACTTTGTAATAATTATAATAATTAACAATCAAATAGTTTGACTGTTATCAAAGTATTCGTTTCGTATATTTATCATGTAATGTAATAAATATTATTAAACAATATGGTTTCATTTTAACAAATTAATGACACGTACCGTATAAATTGGTTGCTAAAAGTCATCAAGACCTAGCAAGAGTTACCAAGTCTTGACAACAGATATCAATCCTTGCTAAGGTTATTAATACTTAGTAAATTATTTAATTATATATTCACCTACACACGAAATTATTTCACCAAAGCATACTGTAACTATTGATGGATTAATGGTTATTATCAAATCTTCTTTGCCGCGGAGGACTAAGGTGGGCGCGCGGCATTTTCGCTCCACTCTCGCAGTTGCGGGAAAAGAGGAGACATGAAGAGATCATAAAGACAGTGATATACACGAGGCAGAGAGCGGCCGGCAGGGTGAAACTCTTTGGCGCGTTTATGGGAGTCGCTCAGAGCGAGCGACGACGGAGAAAAATGAACGTGTGCGCCACGTGAAAGGGCACGAGCAATCCTGACCCAGTTTTCCAGCCGTGTCCTGGGTCATGACCATCGATTGTTTCCCCTCTCTGGTCATGGCGTCGCGACCTAAATGCTTCGGATCCTTCCCTGGGATTAGGTGCTGTAACGATCGCCGAGAATTTATGGTGTCGCGCGCGTCGTGTGTGCTCTTTCGTGTACTGAGAAGGAAATGTTTGGCACTGGTATTACAATCACAATAATTACTATAAATTACGGCCGAGAGAACCATTTCCGTTGCTAAATTCTACCGTAATATTATTATAGTAAAATTATATCATAATGCTATTATGGTGTTATTATAGTATAAAAAGTTTTAGTTGAGGCAAAAAATGACTATAATTTCTGTTAAATCAGCTATTTTCTTTTATCAGTGCGGGCACTCAGTAGACGCGCGTCGGTGAAGTAACTTCCCGTACTTGATGATTTTACGCCGCAGTCGATTCGGATCGGTCGTGGGCGTCGGTACGAAGTTATGTTACGTTTAATTGGGTTTTGCGCGCCGACGTCGCCGAACACCGGCCTTTCGCCCGGAAATTTCCCCCAGTGGCGCGAGCGACGAGACCGTCGCTTTCGAGCACGAACCGCACCCCTATTCGGTGAAACTTGTCATTCAAATGCGCGGATGAGCTTCAAAACGAGTTCGAATATTCTGGTAACAAGAATCGCGAGGTCGTCTGCTGACGCACTCTCGAAAATTCTAACGAACAGTGTGACGCGTTCGCACAAAACGGAATTACAATTGTCGGCAGTCGGTTGTTCGCCAAAGATTGCATTTTGGACGATTCCATTATTTTAAATTATGCAAACGCGAGCAATGAAAAAACCGGAGAATTCGAGGGGACGCTTCTCGCAACGGTATTTAATGTTACTTCTTATTTTCGTGTTATTTCGTGTTATTTCGTTCTCTTTAATCTTCTGGTTGTAAATATATGCTTCTCTGATAATATTAAATAAAAATGTTTCCATCCAGCTGGAAAATATTCGTTTTGCGAGAGAGGTTTTCTTTATTAAACACACATAAAAAAAGCATACTGCATTCAAGTAAATGTTACACTAAAAGAGATCTTAATAATTAATAAATGCATCCGATTCAGCGCTTCAGTGCAATATTTTGTAATTATTATCAAATGTAGTAATAGTTATCAGGTAATAATTAGTCTGCTAATAATTACGAAATAATTAATAAGACAAATTCTTCATTTGGTTGAAATCATTTAAATAGTTTATCATTTAAATCAGTAAATAATACCAAATAATTTCATAATAATTACTAAATGATTTGACTGTTACCAAAATATTTAGCCATTTCACATATTTATCACATAATGTGGTAAATATTATTACAGTAAACAATATAGTTTCATAAAATAAATTATTTAATGATTCGTGCCACATAAATTGCTAATAATTGCCGAGTTTTTGCAAAATTTATTATATTAGATATCAAATAAAGTTATTAATTAATATTAATCAAATTATATTTAGCTATATTCATTTACACGTCACCTACGAAACCGAAACTATTTCACTAAAACATCTGGTAATTATTATTCAGATTTGATAATTATTATCAAAGATTTTTCTCAGTGTACTTGTTTTGAATATTTCACAAGTTTATATATCCGCAAATCGATCATCAGTTCATCAAATTTGTTTAACACACATTCTGAATTCTAGTAAGTTCCGTATTTCAATCAAAAACATGAAATTAAAACAAAAAATCAGTTTGCTTATTATTTGCACAAAATCAATTCTTTCTTCGATAAAGTTTTGTGATATTCTCGTAAAGGAAAGAAGTTTTTCTTTCGAGTACAGATAATGAGATTTTCTGAGATCTGTGATAAGTATATTTCGAGATTATTATCGAGAAAATATTTTTTGTTGCCATCAAATAATCACCAGAAGAGAGAAATAATCTGAGTACTTCTTTTTTCTCTTCGCACACGCAAAAAAACTAGCTTCCAGAGCTAAAAAATAGCTGTGGCAGATAAGATGTGTCACTGAAATAGGAACAGCTAACGTCAATACTATCGAAGCTAAATTTATTTGCTATTTAAACTTAGACGCTAGAGCGAGAAATATTAGCTGCTAGAAACAAATGACTGTAACAAATGATTGTAGCTGTGCGGCACTTCTTTAATATATGCATACAATAAAAAATTTAGGAATAACTGCCATTTTCTTAGCTACTTGAAATAATGTGCATTTTTAACATCACCGAATATATTTGTATTTCATAGCGAATGCATTTTAGCTGTCATAACCAATTCTTAGTAGTGATAGTTAAACGATTAAGACCTTTTGACTAAGTTTGAATCAGCTACCGCGGTTTAGCTGATATTACTGAGTCATTTTTTTGCGTGCAATACACTAAAAAAATTATTTTTATATTTGAAAATAAAATATTTGATATATACGATTTAATTTGTGTATTGCATGTTTTTCACTTGTGTCAAGTAAACGTATTATTGAAAAAGCGAAACATAGATAGCGGCAATTAAATTTTTTGATTGCAATTACCAAGCCTTTCGTTGACCTTATTTCAATCAAATTCTGACACGGGGTGGCAAATTCTCGTTTCGACAACAAAATCCTTTTTTCAGTGTAAAATGATACTTTTCTGTGTGTACACACAGAACATATACATGATATATCATTAACAGAAACTTACAAGTCCGTGAACATGTAAAGCCGCCACAAACAGCGAGATAATAAATTACGATGCAGTTAAAGTTTCATTAAAGTGTTTGCCATAACTGTTTATTATTAATCCACATGTATGCACTAGCTGGTGCATACTAATTCGTGGCATAATTGAGACTACGAGTCTATTGTTGCCTCGGAACAGAATCGCCACGTCGCCATGCAAATTGCCACGAAGGCAAAGTTAACGTAATGCCGCAGTTCGCGTGCTGTCTATTCCATTCGCGCTATTGTTGCATCCGCGTGCATGCCTCGCGACGCAAACGCGCGATCGAGACTATCGAGCCCCGGCGATATAATAATAAACGTAGCAGCGTCGCGTTGCTTTCTACATTTCTTTTCGGCTCTATAAAATACATTTACAGCGCCACGGGCCTTAACCCACTTACCGAAAGTCACGATCACGGCCGATGCTTGTGTGCTCGATCTTGCAGCATGCGTCATGTTCCCGGGAGAAAAGAATCGTCCACGTCGGAGCCGGAGAAAATCGTCCGATAATTCGTAGTTTCGCTCGTCGTACAGCCGGATTAACTCTGCGAGAAATACTACAGGGGACGACTTAACGTTAACATCTCGCGCGTGATATTTAAATGACGAGGACGCGATTCGTCCGACACATCAGCAAAGATACGTCTCATTAACGTGTACGTACGCGGGTATACAAAGTATACACGCGGCATTAATAGCGTCGTTGTTCGACCGATCGTGCGCAATAAATTTCCTGAACGGTATCCCGAACAGAGAAAGCGCGCGCGCACGGCTACAACAAGATGCTCGTAGCCGCGAGTAAATGAGATGCCACTCGGTGGCAGACGACACCGTGGCGCGCCGAAAGGTACAGGTCCTGACCCACTTGCTGACCCGGTCACGTTTACGAACAGGGATTGGGCTCTGCGTCCACGGAAAGAAAGGTTTGGTAATAACCATCGAGCTTGGATAATAATCACTACACGCTTTGGTGAAACAATTTCAATTGACCCTTTAGTACCCGCGGGACGTGTATATCCCACTTACGAACAAAATTATAACTTTAAGACGAATACTCCTATTAATTTTTATCTTAGCCTGTTTTAAAGAGGAAGGTTAGGCCTACATGTAAAAAATTAGTATTTTTTAAGAGTTTATATAATACTTTCGATTAAATATAGTTACCTAAACTTTTTAAAAACTTCAACTTTTAGCAGCACAACTGACGATATCTCCTCAGATGTTTTTCCATCTCGCTCACCAAATTCATAGATTCTTGTTGACAAATGGACTGCTGTCTATAAAAGTTATATAACTTTATAATTATACTGACAACTATCAATAGCATGTATGAATTTTACCTGAAGTCGAAAATATGTTCAGAAGTTCCTTGTAGTCACTATCTAAGATCTGTTATCATAAATTTAAATCTCTTGCATTCTATTTGTATAATTAATGTGTGATCAGACCTAATTCAAGTATATGTTTTAAATATACCAATATTTAAGCCTTTCGCGGCCACCATTTTTAGAAATTTAAATTTTGATAAAAAATTTGGAGTTGGCGCCTCCAAAAACTTCTATAGTCGTCTCGATGTGAAATGTATCTCTTCTGAAAAAACCGGAGATACGAAAGAGTTAAATGTGTATACTGAAAAAATTAATGTATTAATTAAAATTTTTGCATTTAAAATCAAAATATCCGTTATATACGGTTAAATTGGCGTTACTAAGTTTTTACTTGTGTCAAGTACATGTATTAATGAAAAAGCAAAACACATATAGTAGCAATTAAATCTTTTGGTTGCAATTATCAAACAATGATTGCAACTTGATTAATCTCATTTTAACCAAGTTCGGTGTATTTTATTTCGACAACAAAATTCTTCTTTTAATATAAGTGAATATAATTCAATTATTTGCTGAGTATTGACAAGTAATCTCAGGCAACGTTTGGTATTTGTTGCTAAGATTTAATGATTATTATTCCATTTATATGTGTGGTACATATCACTAAACAATTTATTAAACAAAACCATATTGTTTAGGAATACTTATATGGAGAAAAAATTTAGTTCAACGTAAAGTTTGTTTTTAATAAACGAACTAACGCACTGTGGTTAGAGAACAGGAATTTCTGGTTTATATGACCTAAATTTAGCGAGGATATGGTGGTGTGGCAGCGGGAGGGGGAAGAAAAGGGATTTGAGAAGAATAACGGTTACCAATTGAAGAGGGTTGTCAAGAGATACATGAAAGAAAAGAAAAATGGTTAATATATCTCAAATTATGGTTATTTTTATCCCCGATCATATTTTTGGTTTTCCAATATAAAAATCATAATAGTAGTCAAATCGTTTTGCAACTCACTGTACCACATTATGTGACAAATACATAAAATAACTAAATGCTAACAGTCAAACTATTTAGTAATTATTACCAAATATATTATTCGATATTATTGACCATTTAATTGGTTCAACTAAATGAAAAATTTCTTTGACTAATTATTTTCTAATTATTATCAAACGATTAGTAACTATTACTATAAAATCAATATTAATTACCAAATACTGTTCTGAAACGTGCGACTCAGATACTCTCGTTAATTATTATAAAATATTTTTGTCAATACTTTCTTTGAAAGGTACGCTTCGAGCTTAGGTTAGTCGGCGTGATATAATGATTATCTCACGGGATTTTGTGCCCTGGTTGAGTTAGAACAATTGTGGGCGCGAAGAGAAACGAGATGTGTCCCATCTTGTCTCATCTCGTCTTTTTCCCTCCGTTCTCTCTCTCTTTCTTTCTCACACACGGAATTCTCCCAGGCATTTTTCCAAGCAAGAGTCACCGGGCGAGCCGAAAGTACCGTACGAAAGGTGGTCTAATACAGCTCGGAATAGTGCGTGACTGTACATCTCTAAAGCCCAGAATTACCTTGACCGAAAAAGCGACGACCTCGAAACAGTCGCCCCATTTACTTCCACGTGGTGCATTGTATTTTTCTTCCATTTGATAGCAAATATTAAATCGATTGTGCAGTATGTTTATAATTTCACATCGACAGTTGGCCAATGAAACTAGCATGTTTCAAATATTGTCCGATGTCGTGTGTGTGTGTGTGTGTGTGTGTGTATATGTGTGTGTGTGTGCATATTTTGTAAAATCGATAAACGTGATATTTAAATAAGGACGAGGTGGAAATTTTCCAAGCTTTTAACGCGCGTTTGCTTCGGCCGTCGCAGCTTGTTTGGTGCGCGATACAAAAACTTCGCGTCCAACACATTATTATTAGATTGCGGAACCCTTCTCCTCCGTGTTATATTATTGTAAACCCAGGTCAAGCTCGGGCTATTTTTATACGTGAGATATTACTTCATAAACATTAATAATATGTACAATAACCGCGCGTGTAATAGACACACGTAAACATACGCAAGGTCGATCGTCGCGTGTGATACAGGATCTCGAAATTATTATAGAAATATTATTGTATAGAGGAAAAGGTGGAAAAATATGAAACGAGGCTCTGAAACAATTGCATGTGTGTCAGTAACTAAAACAAACATAAACATTAAGGTTTTTATCGGCCATCAAAGAGATCAGGCGTCAGTGCCACGTTGTTTATAATATTAAAAGAAGCCGCTCTAATTTCTTCTTATTAAAATTTTTCATAGATTAAAATACAAATTTTTTTTCCTGTCTTAATCGATAAATTTGTTATATTAGCGGTAAAAATGCTGAATATAGGATCCTTTATAGACATAGACCTTCCCCCGCGCATATACTGTTTGCTATGTTTCTATGTATGTAAAAATGTACTTTTTAAACTTATTCAATGTACACTGTGTCGCAAAATTACGTTCTATTCATGGAACTTCTTTTGTTAATAACTTTTTAATAAACAATAAGTAATAAGCAACAATAAGCAATAAGCAACAATAAGCGAAAATCTCTTGATTGTTATTCAGGAGGATGTCCTTAATAATATATGTCAACATCAAGATCATTAGAAAATGGTCTCTTATTTTCTAGAGGGAAATATGATAAAAATTCAGCATTTTTATCTTTTTCTTACTTTGAAATCGATTGGATCGTTTAAAAAATAACGATATGGAATAAATATATAATATATATGGAATAAATATAGTAATATGGAACAAAGTATTCCATATTAATATCTTTTATACTTCGACTATCTCTTATGCAGTAAATGTGAGTGATTTTTTTATTTATGACTTCTGCTCACAGGCCTGAAGCACTTCCACATCATTCGAATTATTGAATTCAATTTTCGTAATTCTTATAGGAAATTTTATTATTTTTATTTTTAACTTATGATTTTTACATTCAAAGAAATTCAATAAAAAAGTTAATTTAACATCAATAATTTAATAATAATTCAAAGTAAACTTTTTTTGTTTTCATGTCTGTCTCATATTATCCACTCTATTTTCCAAGACTCCGCTTTTTGCACTATATTAAAAAAAAATGTGCTCTCTAAACAGTTTATTTTCTTTTTCCTGATGATTATGAATACATTATAAAAGATATATTTGCTAACACTTCTAAGAGCTATTGATGCAGTTATTGCATTTAATATTAGATTTTTCGTTTAAAACAAAAAAGTGGTTCCCACTTTTTTCAGTATATATTTTTTAATTTCGTTAAACTAACGTTTTCCAAGGCGTCAAGACTAATAATTATCCGCAAAGTGTCTCTAAACAAATCGTAAAAATGCGTAAAATCTGCAAAAAGACGAAATATGTCGCGTTCGGTCGATTAGAAAATAAGCTTTGAACGAGCTCTCACATAAACGCGCAACAATGCGAGGAAGCACCGGGTTTCACGATATTATTCGAATGCATGGTCGAGCATTAATACAAAACAGTGCCCGAAGTGAAAGAGCCACGAGTAGCCGGGACCGTTATCAATTACGCATTCCTGCGTTGCAAGGCTGCGTTTAAGAGAGCCACACATGGATTCCTCGCGACTCGTCATAATTTCACCATGATTATACGGGATGGAGATGGTTTCGTGGTTTCACCATTTCGCACGAATTACAGGATAGAATCGTCAATTATTGATGCACATCTGCAATGACGACGACGATGACGATGCGTCGCCGTTGCTGCGGAATCGTTGGCTCCTTCCGGCGAAGCCTAATCAAATTCTATTAGCAGTTCACTACGACTATCATCATTCTCTATCAGGCTGTAATATTGATAACGAGTGCTCATTACGCCGAGGATGAAGTACCCGTGGAGGATACGCGCGAAAATTTATGAAGGCAGTTGGCACTACAGTGAGATTGTATTATCTAAACATTATTAAAAATCACTTTAATATTGCATATATAATATGCCAGATTTATCACGGTTGTAACAAATATCACGCCAATTTCTCAAAAACAAACAAAAATGCATATCTGATAAGTTAATAATTATTTGCACTTAAAGATTTATAGATACATTGGAGAAAATGCTTGTAACATAGTTTGTATATGTGGTATATTGTATATGTTTGTATAGCGACGATAACCTGTTTTGATTACTATTATTATTAGATATTACTATTATTTACTATTATTATTACTATTACTATTATTATTATTATTAGTATTTTTAGATTACTTTTACATAATTAGTAATCCGGAGAAGAAAGAGAATAAGATAATAAAGATTAATAGGGTATTTGCAAGTGCTTTAGAAATTTTATTAGATAAATAAAATTAGTGTGTAAGCTGTTTTATTTTTAGTTATTCAGTGTTTAAATATCTTAACAATTGATGATTCAATAATTAGAGATAAGAGTTTAATGATTAATAATGGAACAGTTCAGTAGTGTAAAAAATTAATAATTTAGTAAATATAATAAATCATAAGTAATATTAAATTTTTGTTTAATTTTGCGAGAATGATCAATATTTATTATGTAAGGGAAGAAGAAAGAAAGATAGGAGATATATAAGAATTATAGAACACAAAGCATAATCTTAAGCTGCAAGGCAAGCACGTTGAAATAATAATAAAATTATGACGTAACTAGTAATTTATATTATAATTATTTTAGTAATTTCATTGTACACACACATACACACACACACACACATACATATCTCTCTGTGTGAAATAATTTCTCGAGTGCATGTATGTTCTATGCGAATAAATGAAAGTCGAGCGTTTCGAGAGTTCCCCACGTCGGCCCACGTGATTAATCACGCGGAATCGACGCGGTCTCAAGACGATCTGACTCCGAAATGAAGTGAAATTCGGCTACCATGTGCCAATTAAGATTCCTGGTAGCGAATCGTCAGTCGCGAAAGCCACGACGTACCTTGTCGAACATTTCGTCTCGCTCCGATTACACAAATAGGATTACGAGAGTAACCTGTTTCCTTTGTGGACAGAATATATTAATGAGCGACGAGACGATAATCGTACACGTTGTTCCTCAAATGAAAGCTCAGCAGTCTTCAAAGCTCGCAACTAATTGGAGATATGTAATAAACTGACTGCCGCATGTAAACAGGTGCTAATATCTGTAATATCTCATAATCATGTTAATTTTTTGAACCATAATGAGACACTAGCGTCTCACCGCTAGCATCTATCTTTTCTTCATTTTTAGTGATTTCAATTAAATTATTGATAGATAATCAATTATACTATTATTATACATTTTCTTTTATAAACATAACCTAATAATATAAACTAAAAATAAGTAAAAAAATTAATTTGATTGTTTGAGTGTTAAATTAAATTATAAGCAAATAAAAGTAAAAAAAGAGGTATTTCCTTCAGATAAAAATCATTTTAGCGCTAACTATTAGGAATCGACGTATTGACATGTTTATTATTTTATTATTTTTTCATTACATGTTTTTTATTTTTTTAACATCGACAGTTTACTATTTTTATTTAAGAACAATTAACAGTATTTTAAACTTTTCCAAATTTTTTGTAAACCTATTTTTTACAATATTTGAAATATTAAAATATCAATATATTATAACATAAAATATTGAAATATCGATAATATATTGGAAATTTCTCGTTAAAAACGCAATACGTTATTTAATATGTTGGAAATTTCTCGTTAAAAACGCAAATATCTCTTTTTCATATCGAGAAAATGTTATTTCCGGATAATACTACAAGCGGAATTGCTAATTTTGAAAACTTATGATTGCCATATTAGATTCGCCACTTTAACTTTTTGACTTCAAATTCGTAATCTCAGATGGATACGCCAGACAGAGAAAGAGAGAGAGAGAGAGAGAGAGAGAGAGAGAGAGAGAAAGAGAGAGAGGAAGGGGAGGGGAGAGAGAGACATATGTATACAAAGTAGTTTATATCACGAAGAAACCGCTCCAAATAAACAAAGAGTAAAAAGACTCACAAATGCGTTTTAAGCTCCTCTCTGTCTCTTCTAAAAAGTTAATTAAAAAGAACAAAAAAACGACGCGGCGAAACACGAGATGTATAAAAATTTACGGCCGCACCGTAATGTCACTGTATCACGTCGCATGCTCTAAGTTCGAAGCTAATCGGGATCGACCGATATTGCAAGTTCGCGCGCGCAACTCGCATTATCACGGTAATAAGAGGCGTTTGTGTGAGTTTCGAGCTTTTTTCGACGTTGCGACGCGCGATAAAGCACAAGATTACTTTCGTTCGTTCGCGCCGAAGCCACAGTTTCCCCTCAGCTCTTTCCGCGAACTCGCCAGTTTGACGATGAAAAAGGATGAATTTTAACGAGCGGGATAATCAATCCGTTAATTAATAGCTGCTTCACGGTAATATGATATACACGCAGCAGAGCTCACGAGCGCGTGCTTACGAGCGCTGTTGTATGCGTATACGTGTGTGTTTACGATTTTCATTCGGTAATCCTCATTCCATTAGCAAGCGTGTGTCATTAGCGATAATGAGATAATATCATTAGGGATATACGGACCTTTATAACAGACAGACGACGTCTAGCTCGTAATACAACTCGTTACACCACTCCATTGTAATTATCCTCTTGTATCTGAAAGTAGGAACACTTAATACCCCGCGCGAGAGGGAAGTCGGAGACGCGCAAACGCCGGAAGTCGGACGTACATTATTAGTCGTTGATGAGACCTCCGCATGTAACGGAGGAAAAAGATTATAAAAGTCGTGAATCGGATACACAGACGACTTAACAAAAACAAATCCAAAAACCGAAGTACACCAAGCTTTAAAACAAATTCGAGAAGCCGATGGAGAATCGCTACGAGCACAACGCAAATTCCTAAAATCTCAGATATTTAACTTCCCCTTCTGATCCCTAGTATCTGACTTTACACATTTATCTCCAAATTTATATTGAAATCTTCATCTCAAACACATTTGTAAATAATTATACGTAAAGAGTGCAGCCAAGTTTGGTCTCTTTTCCGTGAGATTTTGTGAAACTTTGAATATTCCAATAAATGATACATCGATTTAAACTTTAGGACGATCAAAAACTTTAGGAAATCAAGAATATAAAAGATCAAGAATATAAAATCAAAGATCAAGAATATAAAATCTTAATATTATTTTCAACAAATACTATTGAAGTTGTAAATTTTTGGACCGTTCATCTCCCAAACGATTACGAGAATAATTTCTAGACTTTATATTCTTAATCTATTTGACATCAGCTTTAAACGTATCCTTAATTGGGATATTCAAAATGTTTGGAAAAGGAACGGAACGTCTATATGGGCGCTTGGTCATGGTTCTTTGGTCATTTCATAGATAGCAGTAACAAAAACAACTCGTCAGTCCAATTTAATGTCTTTTTATGTGTGATAAATTTTTTTTGTGATCATTTCGGCAACGTAAAAGTTATCGATTTGTATTTGACTGTTCCTTACTCGAAAGCGGCCGTGTAACACTGTGCGAGAAAAATTGCGCTTATATTACGACTCGCCTCTCCGCTCTATATCTTCTTAATAAGGAAAACTTATTAATTCCTATGAGAATTATGATGAAGACGGAGCGCTTCTTCTTTTTTTCCCCAATGTGTAATAGGGGGAAACCCATTTATCTCTTTCAGACCGTTCTCTCAAAGGCAATGCGCACCATTACGCTTCCGCTTCTAATTATAATAAGCGAAGTCGCTTTTATCACTGCTTACAGCACGGTCTGCCGACCTTAATTTTGATCAAGCGACGAACGTGTGGAACAAAACAAGGGTGGCTCGAGGGAGATATTTCGACGATCTCAGGAACATCGCACGAGAACAGGTGTCGCGAGATGTACGCTTTAATCTGCTTCAGAAACGTGTTCTTTGCGTCCCAGCCGTGAAATTCCTCCAACTGTTTCCACGAGCGAGCACTCGCTCGCCGGATACGTGGAGGCGAGATTTTCACGCGCATTACCGGACCCGTAGAGATATTACCCGCGGCCCGTTAGCGATGCTTATCGGTACCCGCGCTGAAAGACGAAGAAGCCACCCGAGGCGTACCCGAACAATTCCCCGCTCTCGTTATCAGACGCGAATGCTGCTTTCCCGTAGCGTACGATCGTCGTTAACGCGAATCAAGACGGAAGGACCAACTGGCGGCTGATGGCCCATGCATCAGAAAAACTTCTCTCGTCAGCTGACTGACTGTACGACTCTCGTCGCGGCTCCTCGTTCGAGCGATTCTCGTCCAAAGGATTCCGCCAAAAGCGTCGCTCGCGGCCACGCTGTCTCTCGGAAGAGACTACCGCCGGCGGGAGGACCGACCGCTCGTCTCGTTTCCACGACGGCACCGCGTAACGTTTCCTGAATGGGCAGACAGAACCTGGAGCAGCCAAGACGGCCGTTGGATGAGTAGGACAGTGTGTCGCCGTCCTGCACGTTGGGCCCCGTTCTTCTCCACGTGACCTGGCCACTGACCCACTTTGGTTTCTCCTGGTTCCCTCTCTTTCTCTCTCTCTCTCTCTCTCTCTCTCTCTCTGTCTCTCTCCTTCTCTCCCCGGTAGTGCCCTCTCTTCTTGGCCCTGGCCTTCTCTCTCTCCTCTTCTTCTTCTTCTTCCTCCTCCTCCTCCCCCGCCGCTTCCACCTGCACCACCTCCGCCTCCTCGACAGCTCCTGTCCTCGGCGAAGCGGTGCCCCTTCTTCTTCGATCGGGCTACCGTCGAACGCACGTTGCCTCCACCATGAACGACCTCCACCACCGACCGACGGCAAGCAGCAGCCACCACCACTGGTCTTCGTCGTCGAAGGCGCCGCTTATGACTTAGCCATGCGACTCCAGCACATGCCGTAGCGCGAGGCACGACGAGGCCAGACAGGTACCATCCCGTTTGCTAACCGGATGGACGATCGCCGCGCGGTACAGATCGGTGCGAGCGCGTAAGAGTCATCAGACGAGGAGATCGCCGTAAACGAGAGTGCCCTCGTGGATTTCGCCGGCGAGTACACCCGGGTCTCTATCTCTCTCTCTTTCCTGAGGGATCGCCAATGCTGACACGGTCGAAGAGTGCTTGGCAGCCGCACGACATTGAGGGAATTCCCACGAGGATCGCGGGGATCGGCGCACCGGTTCGAAATTCGACTTGGATCTCGATGCGTGATCGGCGCAGGTAGATCCGCGATTCGCAATTTACGCAGCGCACGATTCGCGTCGTCGGGTCGACCCGCGAAGAAGTTCAGTGAGGAAGTGATTGAGCGGACGGTAGAGGCAACGGTGAGCCCAGCAGGAAGAAGAAGAAGGCACGCAGAAGGGACGATTCAGCGAGGGCAAGGTCGTGTTTCCTCTCTGACGCGGAAGCAGACCTACGGAGCGGGCTCATCTGCCGGAATTAAAGCGACGTTATGAGACGCGCTTGACGCGCGGGCCCTCTCGCTTGCAAGCAAGGTTAATGCGCTGCACGGTAAGTGGCTCGGCCCTTCGGGGGTTGTTTGATCGATGGCGGAACGCGCGAGATCCTTTTCGTTCAAGTCGCATCGACTCGAGCGATCCTATTGCGGCGTCGCTACGTCTTCGTGATGCATCGCGTTCTCGACCTGGTTGCCCTTATAACGCGTTCTATTGGGTTGGAATATTAATTATCGCAACTCGATACCAATCGTGGATCACGTACAAATACACTAAGGTAGAAAGAAGGTAAAAGGCTCAAATAGGGTATTGATTCTCGAATATCTAAATTTTAACCCTACTTTCCACCTGAATTTTCTGATATCAAATGAAGTTCTATTTATCACTTTCAAATAGCAGAAAATTCATAAAATGCCGCTTATAGGTTTGAAACAAGACTTCTTGGAAAATTTAATAGAAAAAATAGAATAAAAAGAGGTTGATTTAGGCTTTAGAGTCTCAAAGTAAGTGTTGAATGGAACATTGAGGTCAAAAAGAAGACCCAGATTTCGACTCGAACACGTACTTTTAATCTTAGACACATTCTTATTGTTTGAGTCTTTAAATACAAATACTTAAACTGTCAATGTAAAATATATGTATATATATTTTTTTATATTGGAAGTTTAAATATTTGTACCTAAAAAGATAAGAATACCCAGGATTAGATACTGTCTGGACAAAATTTTAACCCTACTTTCGATCTGAATTTTCTAATATCTGTATAATTCTGAAGGATCAGTGTATGATTGATATGGAAACTGAAGTTCCTAAATAGCAAAAAACGTACAAAATGTAAGAAAAAAATACCTAAAAAAATAAAAAAAATATTATATATTTATTCGATGGGTACTATTAACATATGTAAAAATCTAAATTTTTTTATTTAAATAGAATAAACAATAGTTTTCATAGAAAGCAAAGATTTTGAGAACATTTATAATTTATTATTTAATAAGTATTTCACATTAACAAGTAAATATGTTATTAGTACTCGCCGAATAAATATTTTTTATTTCTTTTTATTATAAGTTTCTTTTTATTCTTTTATTATAAGTACTTTTTTCTCTCAGTGTAGATTCTAAAAAGGACCTCTCCGCAGAATTAGTAGGTTAAATAAAATCAAAAAAGGTTGACATAGATTTCCGAGTATCAAAGTGGATGTTAAATGAAACATTGAGATTGCAAGTAAGATTAAAAGTTCGACTCGGGGTTGAACCGTTGCCTCACTTTGCCCATTTGTTTCACGAGAGACATATTCGTGATGCAATTCGAGTTCGAAGGATTCCTGACGATTGTTATTGGTATCACATGTCCGATGCAAGAAGCTCTAACAATAATTTAATTAAGTTCATTATTTATATACTAAATTGTATTATCAGAGAATCAGTTTCCATGTATAATTAATTCGCACATGACAGTTGGACGGATTGCAAATGTAATTAATTTATTAATTAATTCACCCGCGAGGATTTGCACATGATGCTATACGTATCGTCGTAAAATTAGTTGTTCAATCTCGATTCGTATTTACGGCAACGACAAGCACGTATGAGAGAGGAGACGACGTTTGATTGGTCGCCCTCGGGAATAATTCGCATCGACCAAGTTCGACGCTGCAAAATCGACCTAATGTTACGGGAGAAAGTGCAACAACGGCGGTGTAATCGCGCGGCGATGAAATTCAGTATCGGCGAACGGAACGGCGGAGGGTCGCGCCGCCTTCGGAGGATCGGAACCAGGACGTGATCGGAAATCGGCGTAATCGCGCCGACGGTAATCTGACCGTGGAAACAAGAGAAAGCCGGCTTCCCGACACTAGGCGACGGTAAACGAGGCATTCCGATACACGTAGAAGACCATTTGGCATGCTCCGTTGCACCCTGGCGTTTCAATCTCTCTCTCTCTCTCTCTTTCTCTTTCCCTTAGGGTTCCCTCTGTTCCATCTGCCTCGACTTCGTCTAGTTTTTTCGCGTCTTCCTCATTCACGCGTCGTTAAGCGCGTCGTGCGCGACGCGTACTCGCGGCGAGTCTCTCACGAGCTAGACGCCGAAAGTTGCAGGAAGATCTCCGGCACACAAATCGATGACGCAAGTAACTGGTATCGGCGCGGCTCGCACGGACTTGCCCTCGTTTGCCGGCAGACGAGATGCGCGCGATGCACCGACCGTGAAGCACACACCTGAGTCATGAGAAGTCAGTACCGCGAGCGCACATCGGCGTGCACGAAGCGACTGTCTCGCTTCGGCCAGAGACGAACGAATGACACGCATGAGACGACGCACGGTGTTGTTGGCTGCAAACTGACAGGTTCACTTGAATTTTGATTGCAGTAAAGAAATGTGAGATCTTGAGACATCGATATTGAATTACCAATAGGCAGAGACGTGAGAAGCAACATTTTCTCCTCAATATTCCTGTCAATATTTCTCCTATCTTCAAATTTACCGATATTTTCAATCTGGAGAGAAAAATTAGGAGTATCATTGTGCAAATTTGTAATTTAGAAATATCATACATGTTTGGTCAATATGTACGTTACAAAATACTGTCGTTTTTTCCCGTTCACTGAATTATTAGGACCTTAACTTAGTTTCCGCCCAAAAAATACTGAGAAAAAGCATTTATTGTAAAAAATTTATTTAAATTATTTCAATGAAAGTATTTTCCATCACTTTCTACAACTTTTTGCCATCTTTCTGGCAACTGGGCGATACCATCTCGATAAAACGATGTTTGTTTCGAAGCAATCCATTCGTCCACCCATTCTCGCACTTCTTCAACATTTCGGAAGCGTGTACCACTCAA
>NW_022639658.1:420999-428033 GCF_010583005.1 Odontomachus brunneus | reverse complement strand
GATGAACTTCTGCTACACTTTTTTTCAAATCAAAATAGTGCAAAAGCACATGTCGAAAAAACACTTTATCGCGTTCCATTTTTCACAAAGCAAAAGAAATTGTTGTTTAGGAAAATAATTGTGTATGCTGACTGAATGTTATCGAGAAATGTCGAAATTAATCACAAACTACCTGTTTCGTTAGTAATGACTACTAGAACTGTTTGCATTGCCATCTAACATTTGAGGGCGGAAACTAAGTTAAGGTCCTAATACTTTGGCTTTTGCCTCGATTGATTTATAAATTGGAGAATTCGACGGATTAAATATACGGGGAATTTTTAATTGATATTCCGTAAACCTGATGAACGAATTCCACGAAGTGCATTTTCACTTTTCGTAGACCCTGCAATTCCTTCGCGGAGAGACTCGACAAAATTTCTCACGCTGACCCCGAGCAGTGCCTAATGCACGCATCCTTTACACACGTGCACGTCTGATGTGTACCTAACCCAGGTATGCGGTGGCGAGCCGTAACGGTTGTCGACGCTTCGACAGTTCGTTGTCGCTCTTTCCAATCATGCAGGCTGATTTGTGCATTTAACGCTTCCACGCGACGCCTTTTACCGTTTAACCCGCAAGAGAAAATTTACAGCCGTAACACACGGCGCCTTCATGGACAATTTAGGCTGGCGCGCGAGCGTTCAAATTCCCCGCAAAAACGGGAAAAAGTAATCCGTTAGTAATCCGAAGTACACAAATCTATCCTGCGATCTTAACTTGAACATACGTTCAATATCTTTTTTCGCAACTTTAACATAAAATAAAGCGTCTCAAATTTTCCTTACCCCAATCCTTCCCTCATCCTTTAATTTTAACAAACTCTTATACCGTTACGTAAAAATTCTCATGTGACTCAAAATTCTATATCTAAAATATTATGAATATTAGAGAGAAAGAATTATTTTTTATATCCCAGTAAACACATGAAATAACAGTAAACAGTAACAGTAGAAAGACATCACCAATAAGATTATATTAATAATATAATTTCCCAATGCAATTGTTGCATGCAAAATGCGTTATGTCACATTTACGTTGTTCAGCAGGAAATTATAACATTAATGTAATGTTACTACTAGTTTAGTTACATCCAAAAATATATAATCTTATCAATAATTTTACTAATAATCTTATTTTCAACGAAATCCTCTTATATTTAGCTTCAAGAAAATTTTTCTAAAATCAAAAGAAAAATATTCTAAACACAATATTCTTGAAGTTAAAAAGATTTCGTCCTTATCTACGGATACAAATCTTGTTCTTGATAAAAATTTTATCTAGCAAGAAGGCATTCTGTTTCAAGTAAACATATTTCTCTTAATGTAAAAAGAAAAAAAAGAAGAATATAGTATCTGATAGATTTTCGATTAACAGTCCACTTTATTAGAAGAGAAATACTCTTTCGGTAAAAGTTTCTGTTTAGAATTGATGGGATTACATGAAATAGCACCTTCTAATTAGAGTTCTTTTTTTCGGGGTATTAATACTATTTTTCTTCTGCTTTCTTCTTGGAAAAATCCTCTTGTCAGGCTGTATATGAGAAAGTTTCGTTAAAAATAAGATTATATTTTCTGGATGTAGAGTTTACTGGAATACATACAAGTATGAAGAAGACGATCTTATAACCCTCCAAGATCATCTTATACAATCGACTTCTACAATTATGTGTACCACGTTCCGTTAAAGTGTTTCCGTTAAAGCTCCTTTTTCAATACCACGATTGGAGCAGAGATGTTTCAGATCGACGAGGTTTCCTCGTAGCGGAACCGCGTAAATAAACCGCAAAAACGGTTCCACGGCCTTCCGTGCGAGCGCCGGCACGTTAACAACGTTAACGCACAATACCAACTGTCACTTTCGATGTTTTGTACGAGAGACCGGCAGACCTCTCGTGTCGAGCCTGTGAGCCGATCTCGGTTTTGCACGAACGATCGCGTTCGAAATGTCTGAAACGATCGAGTGAAAGCAGAGACCGTCTGCGGGCTGCATCGCGGCTCAGGTCTAGTTTCGCGGTCTCCTCGCGGCTCCTGTGTTCCACTCGAATGGCACGGATTTCCTACTTTCTCGATTATTTCGCTAATCACCGTCGCCCGATAATCGACGCTCGTGGAGAAAATGGAGGCCAGAGATGCTCCCCCGACCGGTTGGATTAATTTGAATCACGGCGCTCGTCCGCGATTGCAAATACGCTCGAAACGAGGTTGATCGCGCGCGCGTGCGCGAATCTTTTCTTCCGTTCGGCGTACGAGAAAAAAAAAAGAAAAAGTCGTCCTTTCTCTCACTCACCGCATGAAATCTGGCTGTGGATACGTCAGTAATGAGCAGAAAAAAAGTATCATTAACACGATAAAGCCCAGTCAATTATTAAAGAAGACGTCGTTAAGATTCGAATCTGCAATAGCGGTCGTTAGTTTCTCCAGTCGTTGAACGATCATCACTGATTCCTCGGCGCGGATTTTTGCGCCATCGATCACTCGTCGGCGATCGATAGCGTTGTCTTCGAACTCCGTCCGACCAGGATCTCCGTGAGGATTCATCAACGACAGGTTGATGGCGATCGCGAGGACCGTCGAGAGCGCGAGGCTGAGCCAATCGGGTCACCCAGATCCAATAAACGAACTGAGCTTTCTCCGCGGTCCTGACGAGGTGTGCGTTCCTCGGTGCGTGAAGGTGCACCGCGTCGCGCTTACCTTTCAGATAGGGAAGCGCGGGTCTAGAAGTCACGGGTCAATTATCAGAAAGCTTATATCTTATGTAACAAATGTGGAGGAGCATATTCTTCTCTGTAGTATAGGTTGCTTGTTATTCGGATGTAGAAAACGACAGAAACATCGCATGTGATATTTAGGCCGATAGTCGGATCTTATATTTAATAATCGGATCTTATATTTAAGACCGTCTTGAGTTCTTAAGATGATGAACAAATTATTTCATTGGCTGTGGAATATCTGAAAGGGAACTTAAGATTGTCTTAAGATCCGACTATGAATACCGGCCATTTTATAGGCATTTTTTCAAGATTGGCGGTGAGTAAATTTTTTCTTGTCTCTATTTTTGTTGATCCGTTGGTTTTGGAGTTTTTGATCGCAATTTTTCTAATTGTAAAAGCTGTTATGGGTTTAGCTCATTTTTTCTGCATTCAGCTGACACTTATTGCAACAATTTATCAGTATGATTTCTTTTATTCCAAATAACCGTTCAGATTACTTGGCTTAAATTAAGTGTGGGGTTAGTTGTCACATGTAGTAAGTCCGTTACGTAATTATGCAAGAACACAAAAGTACACGCAATGGTGTATTATGTTATACATGTCACAGTCGTGATAATCACAAGAGTTCAAAGTTGTTATTACAAAATTTATGGGAATTATCTTCTTAGTTCAATGATTGTTTATTGTACCTGATTACAAGATATCACTGACTTTAATAAAACGCTTAAAACAGAAACAATTTGTCTTTTCTTTGCATGAAATATATATGATAACCAATCCTGAGTATGGGATAAATAGTCACATCTGTGCGATTTTGCTTGCAATTCGATAACTTTTTAGTGTATACATATATATAAGGATAATATTTCATTTCTTTTACCTAAGGTTGTATCTATATGAAAATGTGCACAATATTAAAAAAACATTGCGTATATTTTTTTTTCTTAATCAATATATGGAAAGTGTGACGACTAGACAACTAGTCTTCCCTATTATTTCGCGTATTCCTTTGCATTGACGAACGGCCAATGAACGCGGAAGGATTTTCGACGTGGAGTCGACTGCGACTTCGATGAGAGGTTGAATCGACGGAGAGGATCTCGACGAGGATCGGCGCGGATCGGCGAGGGTCCTCGGCGAACGTGGGACCCTCGGCCGTTTTCCCGCCGTGCATTTTTCCTTTGCGGCTCGCCGAGAATTCCCGCGAGCGCGTACAGCAAGTACATACAACACACGATGGCGCTTCGCCGGCAGTAAAACACACCGCGAAGGACTCGTTTACCATTGATCGCCGCGGCAGATAGCCCGCAAAGTGCGCGGGGAATGTTAATGTCGTCTGTCGTATGCTGCCTCCGCAACCACTGTCATCGCCGCCACCACCGAGTACGGGGGTGGAAACGCGACGACGATGACGACGTAGGTGCACGAGAGAGAGAGAGAGAGAGAGAGAGAGAGAGAGAGAGAGAGAACTGAGGGAACAATTTTATAAGAGAGAAGCTAATGTACGCGCACAGTTAAAAATATCTGAAATTAAAAGCACAAAAACCAAGAGAAAATAGGAAGTGAAGATTAATGCTCCCTCGTGTGAGTGAGGGCGATCAAGAAACGCCAAGCGGATTCTAAATTTATCAGGCTCGGCTCACGCACACTATTTTCAGTACAATGAAGCTTTATTAGACTCGCACGGATATACGGCGAACGCGTGAACAATGTTTCTTGAAACGCGCAATGTGCTCGAAAGAGAAGATTTGATCGAAATAAGGGGAGACAGCATTGTAAAAATTTCAAAAAATCGACTTTTTTATCGCATTTTCTGAAAGATTATGTAGTTTTAGAAGATTGCATAAGGATCGGTTGAACATTGACAAGGTCAGAGGAGAATTTGTGAAGCGTTTTCGAAGGGCGGCAGGCATTGGAGTGACTTTAAACGCGCATTTCTCGAGACTACCTTCTTATAAAGTTGGCCCGGAAGATATCTAGAAAGATACTAATCCGATTGACTTCTACCTCGCGGCGAATTCTTCATAATCGAATTCTGTTCGTTTGTACGTGCAGATTTTTCTTTTCTTAAAAAATTCGTTGTAAGGAAACATACTCGTGAAGAAACTGACTGATTTTCGTGGGAAATTCCTTTCTTTTCTTATAAAACCGGCCATTTTACGAAGATAGAACATTTCTTAGAAGTCCTATGTACAAACGTAATTACTTTATGCAGTTTTTAAAAATTCACATCGTTGACTTTAGATTAATCGTTATCTTACAGAATCCAGTTCGACTTAAAACATGTATTTTAAATAAACAACAATATAAAAGTTTTCCTAAAACATACACTAAATATATGTAAAATGGTCGTTTAAAAAAGTTTATTACTTAAAAAAAAGGATTCCTAAAAATACTCTTTTTTACGCCCTAAGCGTGGTGTTTCTCTAAAACAAATATCTAGAAAAATATACACGAATCAGAATTTCTACTAAAGTGTTACCAAAATCCTATTCAAGCTTCTGGTTGACTAAATAAGATTTCTGACTAATCTTGTTCATTTAAGCAGAGTTCTTGTAATTCCAATCAAAATATGGTTTGTTCATACACTGAGAGAAAAATATCTAAAGTTAATAAATATTTATTTAGTGAGTACTAACAGCATATTTACTTTAACTAATATAAAATATGCTTCAAATTTTAAGAAAATATACATTTTCTTAAAATTTTAAGAAAATTTTAGTTTTTCATGTGAAAGCTATTGTTTATTTTATTTAAATGAAAGAATTTAGATTTAAGAAAATATGTTATTAGAGGATTCTTCAAATAAATTACTAATTTTATTAATAATTTACTAATTTTTAGCTATTTTTTCTCTCAGCATTTCACCAAACATTTTATTAGTCTAACTAAATTCTTATTTTCTTGTTTTCCCTTGTGGCATTGCCCCCTAATTTTATCTTCCATCTTTCATTGTTCGCGGAGTGGAAAAGGCGACAGGTGAAAACAAATTTTCTGCGTAATTGTCATCATCCGGATTTTATGTCGATTATTTCCGGCGTGTCTCGCCTATCGCGAATAATTATCGCGTTCGTCTTCGTTGCGATCGACGAGAACCAGGAAGTGCCACGCGAAAACGGAACGAAAGTGACTTCCGCGTGCTCTCGCATAGCCGTGTATAGGGCGACGGTGGAGGTTCGCCGGTGATGTTAACAGTGTATAACACGCCGGTGTAACGTTCCCACGACATAATCCGTGCAAACGCGCTCGCGCGACTATGCTATTACGCTAACGCGATAACGCGACGTTATCGCCACTCGATCGTCCCTGAACCACAGTAACTGTGAACAATGTAAACCGCCGTGTTTAACCTTACGTTTAACGTTGCATTCAACCGGCTGATTTACGAGCGAATTATGTTAATAGGCTGGTTGCATTGTAATCTAATCGCTTCGTTTTTGCGTTCTGCGAGACTCGTAGCCTAGATGAATAAATGTACGTAAATTTGCCAGCAACTTTATTACACCAAGAGAAAATAAATAAATAATTGATTTAACTAAAATTATATATTATTATATAATTGTTTTTGGGCCCAATCACATATTTTGCAGCAAAATGATAGTAATAACATACATATGTTTCTTTATCACTAGCATTATAGTAGAATGTAATAAAAAACAGTTTTCTTGGCCATAATTTATAATAATTATTTCTCTATGCGTGACTACACAGTCACAAATATCAAACACTCAGTAAGCAAGCATTCTGCTTCAAGTAAACATATCCTTCTTGATTTAAAAGAAAGATTTAGAATAATACCTAGGTTAGTATTATTTAATTATATTAATTATTTCCGGTTAATATAACTAATTAATTATATTTTATTAGAAGAGGAATATTCTCTCGGTAAGAGTTTCTACTTAGAATATGGAATTGCAGGAAATAGCATCTTCCAATTTTAGTTTTTTTTTTAAATATTAGTACATTGAAAAATTACCTTAAAATCAACAAATATTTCTTTAATGGGTGCCATTAACATATTTATTTAAATTCTCTTAACTTTACTTAAAAATTTTTACTTAAACAAGGTTCTTACTTAAATCTTTACTTTTAAATAAGGTTTTTACTTAAATCTTTATTTAAATAAGATAAATAATATTTGATTTAAATAAAGAGAATTTAGATTTAAGTAAATATGTCAATGGCACCCATAAAAAAAATATTTGTTGATTTAAAGATAATTTTTCCCTCAGTGTATATATATATATATATATATATATATATATATATATATATATATATA